>NW_006800241.1:596577-618580 GCF_000485575.1 Poecilia formosa | reverse complement strand
TCCATGGCAACCATTTAGCTGTGCAAAACGCTTGGTTAGACCTAGCTCTGGCTCCGAGGACGAAGGTCCTCCTTGGAGCTGCAATTTCCGAGCTTCCAAGTTACATAGCAATGCTCTCACACAACTCCTCCACTCAGCTCCTTCAGACTAGCCAGCAGAAATTAGCAAACACCTGCTGGAACTGTCTCCTGAGCTCATTATATGAGCTACTTCTCAGTGCAACACTGGTAAAAACGTTGTTGAAGAGTTAATAGAGGAGCCATGTTGTCATGACTTCCTGAAGGCGGAGTTTCAGACAGAGGTGGAGCTTTTTATAGCTCCTCATCCTCTCTAGCTTTAAGAGCTTTAAGAAGGCCGAATTTCAAGGCATTAAATTACAAAGTAAAATTTCTTTTAAGTCATATTTGATATATACATATATAGCATTTTTATAACACCTGAAGGTAACATAGTTCCTTAATTGTGCTATGAAAATGCCACTATGTGCCTGGAAAACCTAATACTGTCCCTTTAAGCTTCTTTTCTTAGCCAAAGTGATTACTTTCGCTCCTCTCTCAGTCTATAGTTAACTTTTTTCTGCTTTCCAAATAAAGACGAATTTACTAGCAACCTTGGTGAGGAAACAAGCTGATTCAATCTTTACTGAACTATATTAGGGAACTAATTCATTTCCTCTTGATGTGTGTGTCTGTGTGTGTGTGTGTGTGTGTGTGTGTGTGTGTGTGTGTGTGTGTGTTTGTGTGTGAGTGGGAGGCGAGGCGCAAGGTTATATCAGCCTAATGAAACAAGATTTGTCATCTCAAGGTAAGATCTGTCTGACGTGTGGTCAGGCGTGTTTTTATTATACCACATGATTAGTTGTAGCTGGCCCCTTGGTTGCTCTGTAAACTATAGTTCGGAGGTCTAGTGGCTGAGTGATGGAAACTGTGAGCATGGCGGCGGGTTTTACCTTTCCCGACAGCTATTACCAAACATAGATGCGCCGTTTTACTGGACATTTCGGTTAATTACAATAAATTCAACATCGCGACTTCAGCCGCTGGGCTTTTTACAGACTAATCCTCCCACAACTTCCTGTATTTTGGACAAGCTGAAACTTTTAAGACGTCAGAATGTTTATGGGACTTTTTTTTAATATATTGCAGGATGTGAGACTTTGCTAGTCAAACCTCGACCTCAGATTCCAAACCTGTGTGGTTCTCAGGTGCGTCCCAGTGAATTAGAATATCACGGAAAAGCTACGTGATACACATTTGTGATTAAAGGCCGAGGTTTCCCCCAGGAAACTTGCTAAGCCTGGTGGTTGGGTGTTAGAGCAGTCAGTCGTCCAGCGATCTGTCATGTTTTTGAGTTAAAATATGTTTAAAGTTGACAGGAAATTTGAAAATATCACTTGATAATTATGTGTTATTAAAAGATCGGAAGATTAATACCTGAACACCAACTATAAAGTCTTAAAAAATGCAAACATTTTAAAAAGACTTAAATAAATAAGCAATAATTAGTCTGGTGGGGGAACAAGTAAAGCCTCGTGGCCCGCCAGGCTTAGAATACACTGGGGGAAACCGTAAAAAGCAAAATAAAATTAGCATCTTAAAAGGGAATTTCCTTCTTTTTCAGATTTTGGATCCCTGACTTACAAATAAAATGCAAAACATACTTTAGATTGTATACAGACTTTATATGTTTGTGGCGCTTTAAGAACTGACTCCTGCCACAGTTGTGCTTCTCCTTTCCCCCAAGTTTTTTTTTTTTTGGATGAGTTGTGCTTTCTAATTTTCTGAGGGCTTTGGTCATCCTTTCAGGTTTTTTTTTTTTACCATGTCTTCCTTCCACTTAACTTTCCATTAAAACATTTGGATAACGTGCCCAACTCCAAAACAGGATCTCTGATTTTCTAAAAAAATATTTGTCTTATGTAATTTACAAACTGAATTTTGAATCTTTTCAGCTTTAAGCCATGCTATATAAACATAATCATATTCAATAAATTATTAAAAACTTCATATCCACAGCTTAAATCGCCAACTATAACACATTACATAGATCATTTATACACAGACGGATGTTTTCAAGCCTTTATTTCTGTTTTGGACATTTAAGATTAGAATATCTCACCAAAGTAATAATAAAAAACATTTATATTACATAAATATTGGCTTATGGCAAAGTATGTTTATTGCTGAAGGTTGTAAGTTTGAAGAAGTCCTTTCAGTTCCATGGGATCACATTTTAACGTGCATATATGTTTGAAATGAATCGCTGAGATTAATCCATTTTCATTTCAGTCATATAGTTTGTTGAGATGCAGCTGTTTATGTTTTCTACTTCCAAAGGAGTGGAAGTAGAAAAGGTCCATTTTTTTTCTTTCATCATGTCTGACTTTATTTCTTCCCTTCTTTTTTTCCTTTCAATCTTTCTTTCCTCTTCCATTCTTTCCTTCCTTCTTTTCTGCTTTGATGTCATCCAATCTTTCTTCCCTTCTTTCTGTCCTCTTCCCTTGTTTCTTTTTACTTTCCTTCCTTTCTTTCTTTTCTGTTTTCATGTCATCCCTTTCTTTCCTCTTTCGTTCTTTCTTTCTGTCCTTCTTTCACTCTTTCCTTCCTTCCTTTCTCTCTCTCCATCAAATTAGCCTTGGCCATTCTTTCTGCCATGGCAATCAAGCTCTTTTTCTTTTTCCATTCCTTTTTTTGTTTTTTTGGATTTTCAGCTCCAAGGTAGAAGTCTGGTTTTCAACATTGCAGCTAAAAGGCCTTGGCACAGCAGCCATAATCACAGCTGTCTGCTGTCTTATCTGGAAGTGAAGGACAAAGATTCAAGGGTAGTTAAGTCGTCAGACAGCCAGGAGTGTCAGCGTGTGTGTGTGTGTGTGTGTGTTAGCGTGGTTTTAGATAAGGACGATCTTGTCGTCACACATCGTTAAGCTCAACTCTTGTCGCGGTTGATAGTAAATAGAAAGTCTCTCTCTGAGCGTAATCTAGTGGGATTAATGCAGCAGGACGGCTGAGGCCTTTGTTCGCTTATCCTCATGTTCACATCAAGCAGCGGCAAGTCGGGATTTTCTCACATTCTTAGCTGAACATTGTTTGCCAAAAGCTGACGGTTCAACAGGTCCAAAGTGTGAAAGCAGGGATTTTGCACACGGGCCTAATTAATGAGGGGACAGGAAGTTCCAACGCCACGACATGATAACGATGTGTGGTCTTTGTAGCCATGGCAGGGACTGATGTCTCATGACTGAGCTACAAACGTTCCACTCACAAAAACACACAAGCAAACCTCTCTGTGGCTTTTTTTTTTTTTGCAGCACGCACGCACACACACGCACACACACCATCATCTCTATTTTAAGTCTGGCAAATCTGTGCAGTCCTTCGAGCTGGTCTTGGAGAGAGAAACAGAGCCGTGTTCCACAAAGACAGCTCTCGCTCGATTTATTAATCTTTAATCTGACGACTTCGTGCCAGGAAATAGATGAATCGGTTCGACTGAAGGTTCACCTGCGAAGCAGAGGCCTTCAGTGCGTGGCGAAGCAGCTCCATGTTTTTATTCAGAGTCTTCAGACAGAACACAAGCAGATGCTACGTGGCTAACAGCTTGTGGGAAGGACAGAAAATAACTGAAATACGACATGTGTGTTTCAAGCTGCACTCGCTGGCTTTTGTTTGCACATGAAACCTTTGTGTCACAACCCACACTGCTTCCTGTTTTGGATTCTGACTGCTACGGCGTAAGCTGGAAACCCCCCCAAAAGCAGCCTGATGTAGGTGGCTAGCAGTTCTTAGCTGTGGGTAACGGGCAATCTTGTATCTCGGCTTCGTCCACCGACCCCTCCGGCACGTGGACGGTCATCGTGCAGGCCCGGATCCCTCCCAGGGGCTCCAGCACATTGAACACTCGGTCCCACACGTCCTGCTCTGGGTCGTAGCGCTGGACGATGTCCACCATGCACCTGCTGTTCCAGGAGTAACCCCCGACCACGTAGATCTGGCCGTTGAAGACCGTGACGCCGACGTCGCTCTGGCCGCGGGGCATCGGTGCCACCACCGTCCACTGGTCTGTTTCCGGGCTGTAGTACTCGCAGCCCAGCACGTCGTCGTAGTCGCTGCTGCCCCGGAAGTGGTTGCCACCCATCACGTAGAGCCGGTCCCCCACCGTGCACATGCAGTGCAGGCCGCGGAGCTCCATCATGTCGGCCCGGCGGCTCCACGAGTCGGCGACCGGGTCGTAGCACCACAGCTCCTTCTGGAAGGTGTCACGGGTGATGCCACCTGCGAGACCGAAGAGAATTAGATTCATGTGACCACAGCAAAAGTAGCCAAAAGCTCATCAAATGTTCTAAATACTCAAAATTAAAATATGGATTTTTCCAGTGGCATGTTGGAAACTAAGAAATCAGGGTTTCCCCCAGTGTATTGTAAGCCTGGTGGGCCACCAGGCTTTACTTGTGTCCCACCAGGCTAAGCATTGCTTATTTTTTTTTAAGTCTTTTAAAAATATTTGCATATTAAGACTTTATGGTTGGTGTTCAGGTATTAATCTTTCAACAACACATGATTATCAAATGATACTTTAAAATTTCCTGTCAACTTTAAACATTTTTATCTCAAAAACACGACAAGCTGCTGGATGAATGACCTTCCTGCCACCAAACTCCAGGGGTTAACAAGTTTTCAGGGGGAAACCTTGGAAACGGTCAAGTGAGGTGCTGGATTTATTTTTACTGTAGCATAAAATATTTTAAGTAAGACTAGGACTGGGCAATAAATCAATAACAAAAGTTATTGCGATAAACACATGATCAATATCAATAGATAATATGTCTGATGTTTAGTCATTTCACTGATCTGTGAACCAGAACCGTGCAGCATTCTGGGAAACGTAGGCAGAGGAAAGACTTTAGCCACTCAACCTCTCGCAGCTAGAGATGCACCGATCTGATATTAATATCTGTATCGATCCCGATATTGAAACCAACTCCAGCTCGGGTTTATATGCCCCATCCATAAGGGCAGATCTAATCAGTCTAATTCTACGCTTTGTGCTCTGAGCGGCTTCATGCTTTATTCCTTATTTTAAATTATATTCAGAATACTTCATTTTAATTTCTGAACCATTTCGAAGACGGTTTGTTTATTTTTTTTGACCAAAGTAGTCAGCCTGTTGTGTTTAACAGAGTCTATTATTTATTTTACTTTGGTTACTAATTGCACTGACTGAACAAATTAAAGTTTTTACATATTTGATCAGGCTTTTGAAGCTATTGGTGTATTTAAATGTGCTGTACTGGTCCAGAGTCATCAAATAAATTTGTAATTCAGTAAATTAATGCCTGTTTTCTTTTTCTAAAGTAACATTTTAAGTCAACTTAGCATGTTTTTCTGTATACTAAACCTCAGATATCTATATCGGAAGTGAAAACAGTGGATGGTGCAGCTCCAGTTAGTTTGGATTAAGAGTGCAGCAGGTTCAGGGACGGCTCAGACAGTGACGATGTATTTACTGTGTCAGATGATGAAAACTTTAC
This sequence comes from Poecilia formosa, assembly GCF_000485575.1. NCBI lineage: Eukaryota > Metazoa > Chordata > Actinopteri > Cyprinodontiformes > Poeciliidae > Poecilia > Poecilia formosa. Next base: position 613,053 of record NW_006800241.1, on the reverse strand, counting down.
ATCCACAATATTTGCTTACGAAACAGCAACAAAAAAAGAACATGATTATGCAGGAGCTGAAATCAGCCTTCAGCATCAAGTGGGCTAACAGTTCCCTGAAGAGTAGACGCCATTGTTACCGTTTTGACATCGTGCCAAAATACGTGTTTGTAATGAGGATGAACATATTTGTGCGGGGTTACAGCTTGCGCTAATCATTTGGTGCTTTCCAGACAACAGATAGCGAGCCGCCGTATCGCTTCTGTTTGGCCTGAGAAGGCGCAGCGACCGAGCTGCATTTCCTCAGATTGCTGCACTCTCTCATGCACTACGAAATGACAAGAACAGATTAGCAATTAGATACGAGATAAACAAATAATTTGCCCCATTTCTTATTTTATTTTAGTAATATGAGAGCAAAAAAACGATATCATATTGACCATTAAAAAAATGTATTCTGCCAACATTACCGCAGTAAAGTTTAATTTCTATGTTCTGTTGTATTGGATTTAGTTTCTTTGAAGAGAAAGCTCAGATTTTTTTAATGTCAGGTTTGCTTACAGCAGATGGTGCAAGAAATGATGAGTTATTTATTTAATAGTTCATCACTGTTCTCCATTTTCTCTCTTTCTACCAAATATTGCTCTTTGTTCTGGTGCTTTGCTATCCTTCTTTTGTTAACAGAGACTCCAATAATTCATTCTGTTTGTCGTTTCTGTTGCTTGGTTTATTTATTCTGGACAGTTTAAATGTCTCCCAGTCCCAGTTTTTAAATGTTCATCAGAATTTAACGTTTATTGACTTTAGAGAATGTGTTCTTGCTTTACTATTATTATTATTCCATTACCGTCACATTACTCAAACACGATCTCAAATTTAGATCAGAGACTCCGGCTAACGGCTAGTCGGGAGATTTCTGCCGTCTTAATCGCTGACTGGTCACCCAGGGACTCAAAAATAAGTTGTTTTCAGCAAAGCAGCAGAAAAGCTCACTAGTACAAAAGTTATGTTCTTTCTATTTTCAGTATCAGTGCAGTTTTAGTACGTCTGAAGTGTATAAGGAGCTTTTTGAAAGCTTCTTATATGTTGACACTGTGATAAGCCAGTCAAAATAAGTGTGCTTGCTGCAGGCAGGTGCAATAGCCTCGCAGTTACGGTGACATAATCCGTTTGAAGAAAAGCCATTGTTGACAGAAAGACAAAAGAAGGCCACTTTGCCACAAACCATGAAAGGGAAACAGAGAACCTGTGGAAGAGGGTGTTCTAGTTTAAGAGACCAACATTGAATTTTCAGGCCAAAATGAAAAATGTTGCACAGATGAAAACTAACACTGTCGAAGACACCGCAGCCTCTCTGACACACGGTGGTGGAAGCCTCATGCTGTGGGGATGCTTTTCTTTAGCAGTCTTATCAGAGTTTATGTGAAGATGGAAAGAAAGTATATAAATAAGTGCAGGAAGAAACCATACTAGATGAGCTATTCTGCAAAACATATTAGGTCAAAATAATTAAGGATCCAAATGTTTTTCTAGTTTGTAGACTCAGAGCCAAAAGAGTTGCAGCGTTTTAGGGCCTCTTGTCACTTTATAAGCCACGCCCACTGCCAGCCAACTCAAAGTTAACAATTGTACATGAAAATGGCTGCAAACAGATGCTCAATTAAACAACCATTTGTCTTTGAAAAGCAGAAGTGGAGCCTTCTGCACAACCAACAAAAATGCAGCAATATAAAAAAAAAAATTACTTGTCTTCTCCAGCAGCTTTTGTTCAGTGCGTACAGCAGTAAAACCGGGTGGGGTTGCTAGGAGATGTATTGACTCGGTTGGGGTTGCTAGGTAATGGCGCAGTCCCCCTTTAATCGTGACTTAACAATCATGAGGTTTTTGAAACCACTCATTTTCTAGACACCAAAAAATAAATAAATTATTGCTACAATAGCAGCTGAGACCCAAATGGAAGTATAAAACGATGCAAAAAGTTAATTTTGCATAATAGGTCCCCTTTAAATCTCCCCCAAAAAATACATTGATGTTTGTGGTTGTACCATGACAGAAGGTGATAAAAATTTTAATAATTTCTTTTAACTTCAATCCAAAAAAAAAAAAAAATGGTGAAAAAGGAAATAATAATACCCCCGTTCAGAACTTGCCTGGTACAGTTTCCACAGTGTTTGCTTTACGTGTAGGTCTACAGAAATGAGAGAAGTGAAATAGGTGCTGAGTTTCGGAGGCCCACTCTAACCACAGGCCTTTGGGCTTCCTGGTTATCAGGCCTACATGTGAAACTTATAGGTTGCACTGCGCTCTCATTGCGAGAAGTGGTTTTCCTGTCCAAGGGTTGCTAAGAAACCCAGTTCAGGTTGAGAGCGGCCTATGAGAGCGCCGCTAAAACAGGAAAAGGCTTTCAAAGTAGGTCAGCTAAGAGGGTGCCGTCTACAAGCTAACAAAACCTGACAAAAAAAAAAAAACACTTTCACTTGACTTATCAGAAAATACCAAATACAGGAAGGTTTAATACTTGTGTAGTGTTTCCTCGAAGCTCTAAGTTGCAAAGCTCACCAGCAGCTACAAAAGCTCGTGCTTGGTTTTTCTTCTCGAAGTCTCTCGAATGCCACAGAGCTCTGCTCATGTGGCAGCGTCAGATATTCGACACCAGAGAGTGATTTTTTTAAAGCGGCTGCAGTGCCAAAAGACTGAAATTAATTTGTGAACAAACCAAAAAACAAACACGCTTTGCTTTCTTGCAGCAGTCAACCGTGTGAACAGCAGTTAGACGCAAAGTAGATGCATTGTGTGGTTTAACAGCTGTGAAAAAGACCCGGTGAGGGAATGCGGTTAGATGGCTGTACAAGCTAATTTGCTCGTCAATTTTGCATCAAGCAAATCTCCTGCTGATAAAAAGTTTTGTTGGTTTGTTTTGACCACCCGAGCTAGTTTCCCATAACTCCAACAAACCGTGGGATGGAGAGTTTTTGGGAAATTATATCAGTGCAGAGAATTGTAATTAAGCGCTTTGATCAGCTGTCTTCTCATTGTTGGGAATACGTTTTAAAAAACAAAACTCAAATGCATCTTGTTGAGGTGGAGCTATAAAAAGAATAAAAAGAAGTTGACCTTTTGGAAACGCTTCAAGAACAGATAAAACACGACTTATGTGGCTTTCTCTCTCCCCATTCAGGATGAGTCATTTTTACACAGAGATCATTTATAGAAGGAAGTGTTATTTTGTGGGTTCAGTAATGTGACTTTGCTCTGCTTTCAGTCGCTTACTTTAACAGGCAGCATTAAGCCTGAGCTAGAGCGCTGTTAGGAGCTGCGTTTAGCTCTGAAGCTCTCTTATTATTTCAAAACCGTTCAGAAGGTATCCTTACAAAAGCAGGTGAGAAATGCTAATTGCCTCTTGCTGCTCAACTGTTAGCGTTCATAAAATCAAACATCTACACTCGTTTACACAAATCCAAGGAAAGCAGGGAGATATTCCTCAAGCTTGCTTTGAGTCATCTCGGTTTGGAGAACCAGGGAGAAGTGACTAAAACGTTGATGTAATTGTCAGATGCAAAAATAGCCTGCCCAGAATCTGCTGGCCTAATAGCGAAGCAAGTAACGATGGACGGTAAAAATAGGAGATCACAAAAAGGCTAACATCATGCATCATGCATTTTTGGACATATGAAATCACAAGTGGATTCAGTGGAACATTATGTCAATCGCTGTTAGCAGTTAGCAACACAAATGTTCAGTTGCCATAAGCTGCTACTAAATTATTGTCCTCATATGTGGGTGAAAGTCCATAATTATACTTAATGTATATATTTTTTTTAACTGCCAGGAAAAGTTAAAGTTTTTCCCAGTCAGGCAAAAGATAGAGAGAAATTCTCATAGATTGCAAATCGTTGCTATGCCTAATGTTTGTCCAATGGCTCTGATTGGTTTTCCTACTTTTCTCAGCTTCTAATTGGCTTGTTTTTCCCCTATGAAGAGCTCTCCAGTCTTCATGTTGGTTAACCCACTTTAACAAGAAGGCTGTTTAATGTTTTGAACAGTCGACCTCAAAGGCAACACCTGCTTAACAAGAAACACCTGCCAGTCACAGTTTTGATCACTTGAAAAATGGTTGGGTTCAAACAAAAGGCGCCATCTACTGAGTTGCTTAGCACGTCTACACGTAAATACCAAGAAATAAAAGCTGAAACCCAAATGTCTTGGTGTACATCAAAAACTAGAGAATTTGCCTTGTTCCAATACTTTTGGAGGGAATTTTATGCTCTACTGCCAAGTCTGGATCCTCCAGTTTACTGCAGGTGAGCTACTTCCTGCAAACCTGTTGGAAATCCTTCAGAAGGCAAAAAGGCAAACAAATAAAACTGTGCACATACTTTTAAGTACTGTAAAGATACCCCTGTCTGTCTTTGTGCATTGCTCTCTCACCTGAGATGTACATGAGGCCCCCGTGAACGGTCCCAGCATGCCCATAATGAGGCTCCATCATGTTGGTCACAAAGGTCCACTCGTTTTTCTTCAGGTTGTAGCACTCCACGGTGTCTGGTCAAAAGGACAAGAGAGGAGATGTTGAACGCTAACAACCAGATGCTCCTTCCGAGAAATTTCTCACAATTTTGAGCCGAGGGGCCTACCGATTTCCCCCGAGGCGTTCCTTCCTCCAACGGCAAACAGCTTCCCCTTCAGAGCGCTGAGGTGGAAAAAGGTCCTTTTCTCGTTGAGACAGGCAATCTGAAGCCATTTGTCAAAGCGCGGGTCATAGCGATAGGCGCTGTCTATGGCAGTCTTACCCTTTGTGTCGTATGTGCTCTGACCTAAGAATTCAATGAAAATTGGTGTTAAGCTTCAAAACTTAGCATAGAGGCTCAAATGTACTTTGAAAGTACAAATCTGTTCTCATTGCTGCGTGACGAAAATTGCATTACTTTGTTTGCAGAGAGGCATCTGCCTGCCGACCTCGACACCAGGCCTGAATGCAACTATGTTGACAGAACTCTGTGCAAAGCGTTGAGTGATTGGTCTGAAGTTTGTTGCTGTGTTTTATACAGAAATGCACTCAGACACTAATGTTGACATTTCTCTTCAGCTGCCGAATGAGGTAATTGGGTCAACGTTGGGTAACCAACCGTTAGCGATTGGGTAAAGTTTCAAACTTTAACAGAGTCCACACTTTCTACAAGCAATTATTTATCAACAGCCGAGCATCCAGGCCCTCTGGACGAAGCCAAACGTAGAACAAAGGGCTGGTTTTAACCAGGCTAGGAATTATGTACATTGATACAATTTTTCACTAAATAACTATAATAGCAAGACTGGTAAATTGGTAGTAACTCCTGTATTGAAATTGTAACGTTGTTGTTTACGTAGGAGGCTGACTACAGAAAAGTGTGGCGCTAGCTCCATGACTGTTTGGTAAAAGCTGAACTAGGTACCCTAAGCCTGAAGGTGGAGGTGTGATGTACACTGAAGAGGGAGTGGTGTGTCCCCCAGATGGTCTGCGCCGTTGTATGAAAGGTGTGTGTGAATACCAAAACCACATGACTGCGCTTCAACTGTTGGACTTCAGATGAAGCTTCTGGGAACCTTTAAAGTTTCGGTTCATTTATTTGCACCGAATACCTCAACAATTAGCTTAGCTTGGCCTCAATGCCCTTACTTTCAAGTGTAATACCGACTATGACTTCAACTTAAGGAGCATTAAGCTTGATGCCCTCACCTCCAACAATAAAGAGAAAGCCTCCCAGAAGAGCCACGCCGTGTTGATAACGCGGCACCTCCATGGGCTTCAGAGCCCTCCAATGGCCGGTGTTCTCGTCGTAGAGCCTCAGCTCCCGGCTCACCACCAGCTGCTGCCGCATCACGCCGCCCAGGGCCAGGATGTGCGTGGCGTCCGATCGAATCTGCGTCCTCTCGGTTTGCAGCGCCGGCTGCATGTAAGGCATCATCTGGTAGTTGCTGGCCTCCAGCAGCAGGTTCACGCAGGCGGTGTCAGAGCGCATCATGGAGTCACCCTCCTCCTCCTCGTCCTGAGAGATCTGAATGAGTTCACCAGGGCTCATTAGCGGGAAGCGAATGTGGCGCATCAGGGCGTAGACGGAGGAGTGACGCGAGGGAGGGTCGTGCTCCAGCCACCCTTTGGCGATGTGGTAAAGCTCCAGCTCTGAGAAACCGCCCAGCGAGTTGCTGGCCAGAGCGTTGGCGATGCTGGTCTCAGAGAGCTGCAGGTAGCGGCCGGAGTCCACCAGCGCGGTCAGGTTCTGCCCCACAAACTTCCCTAGGTTTGATAAGACCAATCATAAACTGGAAACAAAACATTGCATGACGGGCTTTCTTGTTTTTCACTGCACAAATGTTAAGTGCTACAAGGGTCGCGTGTCTTAACTTACCTATATTCACCAGAACATCCTCAAGGAGCAGATCTGTGGCAATCCGCTCCACTTCCACACAGTTATCGATTGTAATCTGCACCAAGAGATACATGGAAACATCAACCAAATTAGTTTGGCTTTATCTAAACTGTCGCTGTTTTTCCATTAGCCATAAAATTGCCCAAATTTGAATTCTGAAAATAAATTGTCTTAATGGGAACATGCCCATTTTGAAAGTTTTATGATATATTTTTTTCCCCCTCTAGGATTAGGTGGTTTTTCAGACGTATCAACATAAATGTATTTGGTTTGGGTTTTTTTTAGCAGAATGTTGACAAAGATTTGTGTAAATTTGTAATGGAAAAGCATCTATTGTTGTGTTGCTTTGGAGGACCTGAGAGGCCTTTGAGGAAGAGGCCTGGATTGCAAACCAGCACTGTTCAACATGTAACAAAAAAAGTCAAGACGCTTCTCACTTCGCTGCTCAGAAGCTCGTTGCAGAAGCTCAGAACAGGCATGACCTGCAAGAAGTTTGCAGCCTCCAGCGTGTCCTGGAGGTTCCCCATGTCGAGGATGACTTTGGATGTGTAAATGAACTCTATGATGTTCTTTAAGCCCGCCTTGGTGACCCCATGCAGCTTGATCTCTCTCATCTCCTGCTCCCTCATGCCTCCTGAACAGAGCGAACGAAGCACAGAGGGACAGACACAAGGTGAACGCATGAATTTGCATCGCTTAGGGAGATTTGTCTTGAGCTGGCAGGAAGACGCAGGGCAAAACCAGCGAGATGAGAAAACCGCGCCTGACGAGGATTACAGCACAGGGTTTGTTAGAAGCCGCGATGTAAAGGAGGGCGAGTGAAAAAGGTCAGCAGAGTTTCCTTTTTCGTGGTAATCAGAAATGAAAGTATAAGTCGTGACAGATCATTTCTGTGCCGTTTCAACGAGAGTCTATCTGATTTAGCAGAACAATGACATTGAGCTATCAACTTAGCTTCTGTAATCAAAAAAGTGTCTAGCTATTTTTTACTGAGAACTGTGCAGTAGAAGAACCTTTTTAAAGGTCCTGTTAAAGATGTGATGACAGAGTCTCAAGGTGTTTAATTTAGCATTTTTTGAGGTTATTTTTTTCAGTCTAAACTGCAGAAGATTGCACACAAATGTAAAGTTAATAGGATGGGTGTTGGCTCCAAGTCCAATGCAGAGGTTCTACACTAGAAAATGATGGACTGCTTTGTCCAGGTCTGGGAAACTTTTGGAGGTTTTCCAGTCACTTTAAAATGGAAGGAGACCCAGAATTTACTAGGGAGGGATGTCAGGGTGTCCCTCCTGGACTTGTTACCCTCACAACCAAATATTGACTTAACATTACCAGCCATCTTGTTCGGCTCACCGCTTCTCTCCTCGCAGTGGAGGACGGTCGTCAAAGTGGTGCATTATATACGTCTGGGGCAAACGTCAATCCAGTCATTTAAAACTTTCACAGAGTCTACGCCTACAGCAAGCAGTCGTTTCTCGTTAGTGGAGCGTCCAGACCCTCAGTAGAAAGCGAAGCATAGAACAAGGAGCTGGTTTCTACCAGGCCAGGTAAGTGGAAGAAGACAACTGATGGACAGCTGGATGTTTGGCAACTCACAACTACATTATTATCGTCCTTTTTTAACCATCTTCATCACCAGAGTAGCAGAGGTAATTGACTTTGTGTGCTGTATTAGTTTTTAAGTCATTATCTTCAAATTAAACAAACACAATGGAGCGATAAGTCAAACGTCTTCCTACATAAAGGGCTTAATCTTCTTAAACTGCCTGTCACCAAATATCATAGAAGGTCAAACAAACCTGTGAACATTGCCTTAAAATAATCACTGCAGGAAGCCATGATGACTCTGTGAACTGGAAACGCTTCGGTGCTGTCGCCAGGAACCAGGACGACGTCACACAGAGTCTCATCTCCTCGGAAAGTATCGAAGCCCTTTGGAGGAAACAATAAATTCATAACGACATGTTTTACATAAAATAACCAACATTATTGGCTAGAAATTCAGTTTCTTTTATTGTAGTAATGACAGCGTACAATGCAGTGACTTCAACCCAAAGCTGCGGTTAGACGACTCGTGCAGTTGGAAGAACGTACCTGCAACACATTCGATCCGTGTTCGTAGCTACTGAACACCTTGGAGAGCGGCCGAGGCGGGAGCTTGGGTTTGGTGGATTTGTCGGGCCGCTTGGGCGGCCGATCTGTTGGAAGCGGGAAAGGAGCCAGTGCTGGAGGCGGAGCTGAAGGCAGGACGAGGGCTGGTGGTGGAATCCTCTCATCTGCAACCACAAACACACCTCGGGTCAAGACAAAGCTGTAATATCGCTGCTCAGTGATGAAGGTTTAGTCGAAAATGTCTCGGTTTTGTTTTTCTCTAAAGATGCACATTAGTTGGACCATGCGGTGGCCGGACGCGGCGGAGAGCACACACCTTGCTGGACAGGTGGAGGAGGAGGCCTTTCCGGCTGAACCGGAGGTCTTGGAGGTTCCCTGGACTGATGTCTGCTGCCCAGACGGGACAGTCTGCGGCTGAGCCTGCCGGCGCTGCTGTCATCGCCGCTCGCCCTGCAGGGGTGAACATACAGCCCAATCTTTTAGATATGCAAAAACCTTCAAATTTAGAATACCAGAGGTAAAAGGAACAAAATAAAAACAGCTTTTGGGTATTTTGGAAATTGAATGTTTCAATCTTGACCTTTGTCTCACAGTTCTTACCCCCCCCCTCCCCCAAAATGCCACTTCCTCAACTCTCACTTGATCCATTGCTAAAAGCCAAACTCTGGCTTTTCTATTCTTACACATTTGATTAATGGACGCTACTTCTCCTCAGTGGGACTAGTAAAACTCCCTCATCTGATTTGCTGTCCATACATGGTACGATCTGAAAATGAGGAATAAGAGACTACAATGGTGAACGGTACTTCCTCTTTTTGTATGGCGGGGTGAAAAGACAAAACAAAGCAAAAGAAAGAGAAGAAATAGCACCTGCTGCAAAACCAGATCATTGTACAAGTACATAAAAAAGATATTGCCAATGAATCAAAATTGAGTTCCTGTCAATCAGTCACTTAAATGCAGAAAAAAGAAATCAGGATGGAGTTTCAGTGCTTTCAACAGTTCAGCACCCAAACGAATACCTCCTCTGGTAAATCATTACACTTTTATTTACCCATTGAGGGAAGGGCCTATTCTGTCACCAACTTTGTCAAATACTTTTTGCCAGAAGTTTTTTTTTTCCCAGCCAAAATCACTTTTGGCAAAAAAAGACTTAGCCCATTATGTTAGGAAGGTGATTATATGTAAAATGACTCAATTATGACTCAACCAAGGAACATGTTAGCTCCTCCACAGCTGCAACTCAGAGCCTTTTTTTACTCTTACAGGGGATTGGTTGAAAGTAAATCTAACAAATTATATTTCTGCCTTAGTCTGTTTTAATGGAAACTGTTTGTTTTGGAGTGGAAAAGCAGCTTGTTAGCGGTTGGGCAACGTTTTACCTCATAACCCTCAATGCTAGCTCTACATTTATCTTGTTCATACTCAGCAAAAGTGGTTCAACAATATATGTTTTGGTTATTACTGGATGTGTTTGGTGCCATTGTTAATGATAAATGCAGCACATTTCATTACACAAATCCTAATCAGGCTTCATGTTGTTTTTCAAAGAAGAGAGAAGGATTATTATTATTATTAAAAAGAAAATTTAGAAATATCAAATTGTATTTCAGTGAGATGTGGAATAATTACTGAGAGGAGTTAAAATTGAAATTTTCACTCTTAGTTTTTTTTTCTTTTTTTAAAGTCTAGGAATCATTTGCTAAACAAATATTTTAGAGTTTTATTGGTTTTTTTATAAGTTTGTTTTTTGATTTTCTGACTCAGCTGGATTATGTGATATGTTTTAGAAAATATACAGAAAATATTCTTCTGCTTTGTTTTCAGTTATGCTTTATGAATAAAAAGTGATGGCATAATAAGCTTGTGCTTCCATCTACACTTTTATTAATTTTAGTTTTGGTCCACACTTTGTCTTCTTCATATTGACAAAAATAGAAATATTGTTTATCTATTCCTCTACTAGTTTTATCTTTTTGTTTTTTTTTACATTTTGTCTAATGTATGCAAAAGCAAAACAAAAAAAAGAAAGAAAATCAAAAAACTTCAAGATGAGTAATTTTTAAAAAAAACCATCGTCTTATACATAAACAACATGGCCGTTACTACATATGGAGGATTCATGTAATAAAGAAAAACATAAATTTTAAAATAACTTTCATATATAGTCAAATGCTTTTCCCACGGATCCTAACATGCAGGAAGTGTGGATGAAGTTTGTGAAAGTAATTGGGCGAAGGCGGCAGCTCTTTTTACTCACACATCAAAAAACAGTATCTGTTCCAAACCCTTATTTTCTTTTTGTTTGTTTTGTTTTTTTGCCCCGGGGATTATGAAACGATCTGGAATCTCGGCTGCCGGGCCGAGCGGAACCAGAGACGGAAGACACACGACCAGGTTCGTGCAACGGTGACAACAGCTGGCCTGAGAGGACTGAGTAAACACGCCATCAAAGCCACCGCACGTCTTGTTTGCAATCATACAGTTTTCTATGGTATGTTTTTGTGTTTCACATCGAAAGGCTTCAACGTCAGAATAAAACATATGCTGCCCTTTTCAGATCTCGTCGATAACCCTTCACATGTAAAGCCGACGGGTCCATTGAGGACACCAGTGTTGTCAAGACAATTATAGGGTTAAGTTAAATTGCTAACCAGTCTCTTCAAGTGTTGCTCCTACATGCTAATTCAAGATAATTAGCCACAGGAGTGACTTATTTTTTCCTGTGTCAAAACCAAATGAGCAACAGATTGCGCATTACGAAACTGACATCTTCTTTTTTATCCCTTCACCAAGCTTAAGATGACTTTTTGAAATCTAACTGTGTTTCGAAAGAAATTAACTAGAGATGGACTAAAATATGTTTGAGTGCTGTGACTTTGAAATTATGTTTTAGTCAAATTATGATAGTGTGGTTAAAAACTGCAAGAGAAATTTGACTTTCAGCTGCTTCCATTCACTGCGGTTACGTTTTTTTGTGGAATCCCTGCTCGCAAATATAAAGCATTATGGTGACACTGGTTTCTTTTTTCCTTATCCTGTATGAAATTAATGTTATTTATGTATGTTGCCATAGTTTGGTAAGTGCTCTTCGACTTTTTTTTTCTTTTTTAATACATTTCCCATCTCTTGAAATGGAAGTAAATAGAACCACCAAAGTCGGTGGGAGCGGTGAACGATGAATCGCACTAAGTGTGGTCGACTCTTCTCGAAATCTGAAAACAAACAGCCATTTTATAAATCAGGGGAAAAGCTCAATTCGCAGCAGATGGGGGTTGTTTTGTCTAAGGCTGCCTGTTGCTGTGAACAAGAGGCCGCCGAACAGGAAGGCAAGAGGTTACTCCTGTTTACGACCTCTAGTTCGATCACTTCCTGCGTGGTTCGATCACTTCCTGCCTGGTTCAATCACTTCCTGCCTGGTTCAATCACTTCCTGCCTGGTTCAATCACTTCCTTTCTGGCTTTTTACCCTGTCAAGTGCTGTACCAGTTATACTTTTCCCCTACAAATATGTCTACAAATATGCGCAGTGTGTTGTTTTTGATGTCGGACCCTGAAGCTAATAACATTAAGCAAACAAAATGGCTGAGAGCTGCGGGGTTCGGCGACAACCGGGCCGTCTACGGTGACGAAACGTCCGGAAGAGCGGACATGTTGTGAAAGGACAGTCCAGACATTTTCATACCCCTGCTCGTTGTCCCCTGGAGGCTGAGGGCTGTTGTTGCGCTGGTGAGACTTCCTACGAGGAGAAGAAGAAAACGAGACGAATCAGCAGACTGTAACCTACATCCAAAACAACAACAACAATCTGGTAGAAAGAACGAGTACGCCGGTAAAACTGCACCAGATGTTAACTTTTTGAAACAGCCTACAAAAGCGAAACCCTGCTTGCAAGTCGGTCAAATTAACTCCAACCTACGTGGGTTGTAATTTTTTTAATTTAACCATATTACTCTGCTACTTAGTTGTGTAATTATCTTCACACTTGACTCAACCTGGGGTCCGCCCGGCTCCATCTGCAGACATGTCCGTTTGAAATTTTAAGTGTGCTTCTGTCGCTTTTTGCCGTTTGATTTTATCCTTCGGCCTCTTTGATTTGTTTTTGGTATTTTTAGTTTAGTTTGTTTAGGTTTTTTTTTTTCTTTCTCGATTTTACTATTACTTTTTATACCAGGTTTTACATAGTTACCAGCACACATTTAAGCATATAAAACAGTTTGATTGATGTGAAACAAAATGAGCACACTGTTCTGGCGAAACATCTTTCCTCCCACACAATAATAATGACTAAAGTGGTTCTGCATGTACTGTTGTTTGGACAATGTGTACCAGAGTAAATTTGTGGAGGAAAACAATTCCGTAAACAAAATCTTTAAATCCTTTTAAATGGGAATTGTTTTCAGTTGCTACGTCTGCACCTCATGCTGAGAAATGAATTTGAAACATCTTTCCAAATTGGCTTTTTTTTTTTTTTGGCCATTTATTTTGGCCACCGTTATTAGAACTCAAGTGGCTTCCAGCAGAAAAAAAAAAAATCCCAGTCAAACCGACTGGCGTAGGTTAGGAGTTAATGACGGAGACTGAGGCCATTGTTGAAGGGCAACTAATCAAAAAAGTTGCCTTTTTTTTAAGCTACCTTGGGTGTGATTCAACTTCCAGTGCATGTTTGACAGAGAAATCAAAAACTTGTCGATGTGCATGGCCTACCTGGAGGAAAGCTTCCTCAGCAGACTGGATCCGAGGCCCCCCTCCAGATTGTCCATCTAACGCAGAGCAACTCAGAGAAGAAGACGGAGCAGAAAATGTCTGCTGCGCCGCTACAGCTGCTGGAAGAGTCGGAGCATCTGAGCAAGCATCACCGTTTCTTAACTTAACCGAGACCTCAGTCACTTCCTGTACCACTTCTCCTTCTCGGTCTCTTTCCGCATCTCGCTGCTCTCCACCCAGTTATGTCACATTTGAGATACTGTCACTGTTTCTTTTGTGCGAGCTCTTTTGAGTTTTTAAGCTTTTTCAGGCTGCTTGACACAACCGACTGACTTTTAACCGGTGAAAGCTCTCCAAAACGGTGGACGACGTTGCCGCCGTTCAGCGCCGCTGTGACCTGTTATTTCCTTTCACGCCTACACATGTGCAGGTGTCTTAGCTTGATCTTGAGCCCCCATTGTAGGTTGATTTGGTTGCAGAAACATTTGATGAGTCTGTTTGTTTTCAAAGATTTAACTTGTTCAGACGACTGATGAAAACTGGAGCGTCTGTTGTTCATGAACATGAATGTTATGTTAATTTTGGGCCTACAAAGACCTATTTGAGTTAAACAGTTTTCAGAGTACAATGACGATACTGCAGAAAAAAAAAACACCAACGAATTGCAAACATAAGAATTGTGAAGATGAGTTTGACCTTATTATGGATTTAAGGCAGTCTTTCCTCATTGCGATTCCCTCCACAGGATGGAGGGAATCGCAATGAGGAAAGACTGCCTCCATATTCTTTTACATCACCTCAACTCAGAGGTTGTGAGGTGAAACCTGGACGGGGGTCTCCAGCACATCAAAACCAGTTTAGGAAAGACTGAAACTGGCTAATGCTGAGCTTCTGGAATGGCCTTTGAAAAGCCGCATGCTGAACCCGGCTAGAAAACCAAACTATTTCAATCAGCTCTACAGATTCGTGAGGTCAAACATCGAGCCAAAGGTGTGCCAGAAGATAGCTGACGGCTAAGAAATGCAAACATTTAACCAGGCATGACTTGAGGTGTGTTTTATAAATACACATCTAGTGAGCTAGGACAGTGGTCCCCAAAGTGGGTCCTCGAGGGCCGGCAACCTGCATGTCTTAGTTCTCTCCCTGGTGGTAGTAACAACCTTTTCAGCTTGTCAATGTTCTCCTGAGGCCTCTAATGAGCCACCATTTAATCCAGGTGTGCTAAACCAGGGAGAGAACTGAAACATGCAGGTTGCTGGCCCTAACGTCTTTCAGTTCCAGTGTTTAAATGTATGTTTACTGACATTTGAGAATGTGTCCTTGTATTTTTATGCCATTATATTGAGAATGGTTCCAAAACAACAATATTATCGTTTATCGCGATAACTTCTGGGGCAATTTATCGTCCAGCGGAATTCAGGCCTAAATGAAACTGCATGTGTCTTTAAAAAATAAATTTTTTAAAGACACATGAATTTTTCTGATTCATGTGAAAAATGATACAACAAAAAGAATGTGTTCATCTCAGCAGGTATTTATTCAACCACAAGCACTGGCAGCATTTCTCACGAACATTGCACAGTTTAACCAGAAGAAATGTGTTTGTTTTTATGATAAGCACCCACATCCTTTCCGCCACCAAAGCCAGAAACACTTTCATTAATCGATCGCTCAGTCTTCCAACAACACTCCACTTTCTCACGACATTCTGTCACTCGTACAATGGGGGATGATTACAAGTCGAATTCCAGGAACAGGCTTCCGTGAACCGTGATTTCCTGGCGCCAGCGGGTTCTGACGTGAACCCGTCCTCGGTGTATTCATGGTTACATCTCGGGCTTTAATTCAGGCCAGAATCCTGCTAAAGCGGCGCCGTCGTCCTTATCGTCGTCAAAGTTTGGAAAACTGAACGAGGTTCCTCCTGATTTCGGCTACGTTTCTGCAGCCTGTCAGGTCATTCAGGACGGAAAGAGAGGACACCGTGAATGCCATTATTTCATCAGTTTCTGTTTGGGTCGCTAAACCTCGAGTATCAGACTGACCTGATAGAGCCATGGAAAGACGGAACTCGTCGTTCAGGATCTGAAGAACTTCCCTCACTCCTTCCTCCCCCTGATAAATCACACAAGATATAATTACTGCCTGTCTGTCACTGTAACCTGGTAGAGTGCAANAAAAACACCAACGAATTGCAAACATAAGAATTGTGAAGATGAGTTTGACCTTACTATGGATTTTCTCTAATCCATATGTTGCTAAATTTTAGACACAATATTTGTTAAATATTACTTTTAGCTAGTTGCACCTATACCACAAATTTTTTGGCCATCAAAATGCAACTGCACCAAACTATTCTGAAGCCAATCTAATAATTTTCCTAAATTCTATTTAAATAATGACACAGGATAGAGTGTTGGTTGATAAATTACACTAAACACTCCAAATTCAGCTCTGGTGGCTGTAAAACTTCAAATTGAATAGCATCTGCACAATATATTTGGATGTTAACCAAAACCCAGCCAGAACCAAACGTGGAGAAGCAGCATTCAGCTTCTATGAACCACAAATCTGGAATAAACTTCCAGAAAACTGCAACACAGCTGAAACACTGAGTTCCTTTAAATCATGGCTAAAGCCCCACCTGGTTAGAGCTGCTTTAGGCCCATAGTCACTGGAACGTGGTGTGTCTTGACGATTTTGATGTATGTAACTGGTTTCTTAATCCGGTGACTGTATGATGTTCTTATGACTTTTCATTTTTGTGTTTTTATGATGTAAAACACTTTGCCTTGTTTCTGAAATGTGCTACACAAATAAGCTTGATTGATTGATTTATACACGGATGACGAATTGTCAGTAAAGTTTAATACATTCCAGAAGCTTAACAATAGTCGAATACGACACAAGTTTGAATGATTTTGACATTATTTACCTTTTAAGAATGGATCTACTCAGACCAATTTTCAATCGATCAGTTTTACCCTAATATGAACCAAGCAGGTTCAAGATTTACCCATCAGACTTGACAAAAACAGCAACCTAAATATCGCCTGTAGAAAAGCAGTACGGTCAGACAACCGACACGGTTTGGCCAAAATAACAACAAGCATGTTTGGAGTCAATGTGAGGATTTCAAACCAAGGAAGACACAACCGGTGGCAGTAGTTGGCGCCATGCATTGAGACCGATTCTCTGCCAGACGCATCGTCGGTGTTCCACAGGATGGAGGGAATCGCATTGAGGAAAGACTGCCTCCATATTCTTTTACATCA
>NW_006800241.1:571308-594122 GCF_000485575.1 Poecilia formosa | reverse complement strand
GATGTTGTTGGCTCATGATTCACTGGAACTTACTGGAGGTTGAAAGCTAAATCAACAGGTCATACAAAAACAAAGCAAACATGCTAACGTTAGCCTAGCGTTTTGGCAAACTGCTCTACAAAAAAAAAAAGTCAAATGTGTGTGTTTTAAAATAAATTCATGGTCAGAACATCACACTAGTCCCATCTTTGAGTGTTGTATTAAAGGGGCTGTGTTATGTATTTTCCAGACATATAGTGTCATGTTATAGCACAATCAAGGGCTATAAAAGTACTTTATAAAAACTCAACATATACCAAATATGACTTACAATAAATTTGACTTTCTAATGCAGCGCCTTGAAATTGGGCCTCTGTCTCTTTAAGAAACCCTCAACAACATTTTTACCAGTGTTGCTCTGAGAAGTAGCTCCTATAATGAGCTCAGTAGAGCTCATTATAAATCTAATCCGGATTTTGGGAAAACCATAAATTTATTGAACAAAATAATTTTAGAAGATCTTAAGCTTTTTAAGTGGGATCTTCAAAACAATGTAAAAAATATATTAAAAAAAGATGTTTTTTTTTAGTTCTGTAAAAACAGTGTTACAAGCCATCCATTTTCAGAAGGTTTTCTCATTTTGTTATAAAACAACATCACTGACTCTGTTGTTTAGCTCTCAGACATAACTGAAGCTGCTTACTCTTCTTTTTAAGCAACTCAGTTCTTTAAACTAATGATAGTGACTCCACGGTCACACTGTATGACTCTGTTTATGACAAATTCCTTTTCTAAGATGAAGTTATGAGGAATATGTTTAGCATGTACCGACGCTGGGCCGCCGTCCAGCTGCCTCCCCCCGTGGTTGGACACAATGATACCCTGGACGCCGTGCTCCACGGCCAGCTCGGCGTCTTCCTTGGTCAGGATGCCCTTGATGATGATGGGGAGGCGGGTGATAGACTGCAGCCAGTAGATGTCCTTCCAGCTGATAGACGGGTCCAAGGTGTTGGCCGGTATCCCGTACTCCTCTGGGACGCTCGTCTCCTGCTTATAGTGCGACAAGTACAGCTCCCGTAAAGGTTCGCTCGTCAAAAATCAAGAGTGGTTGTAGGTAATAATATTGGAAACTACAAACTTTGGGTTAGATTTCAACCTGGTTTGTGAGTTGTGTGCATTAGATTAGGTTTTATGAGAGTGCAACTTTGTCACTTAAGTTTTACTTCCTCAAAATAAAATTATCACCAAGGGACAGAAATAAGTAAGAAAAAATATCACACTTCAACTTCTAATATCGCATTAGAAAAATTAAAATGGAAGCCTTCAAACTATAGTATGTAACTGTCTTATACTTTCACAACATAGTGACAACAAATATGTAAAAAACATTTTTTTTGGTGACACTTTATTTGAAGGGGTGTTCATAAGACTGACATGACACTGTCAAAAACATGACATAACATCTGTCATGAACATGAAGGAGTCTTTATAAATGTTTATAACTGTTGTCATGAAGTATTATTTGGTAAATAATGACACTTTTAATGCAAAGTTGCTCTAAAAGTCCATTAAAAATGCCAACTTTGCATGATTTTGTAAATAGTGACAATTTAATGCAAAGTTGGCATTTTTAATGGACTTTCAATGCAACTTTTAGAGCTTGTGTATGTGCTCACCGTCTCTCCCTTGCTCTCTGCTATGCTATAGCTTCTTTCCAAAGGAAGAGCTCATGCTAATGCTGGTTAGCATGGCTACCGATCACACTGGATAAACAGCTTTCTTGAAACGGTAAGTTGCTTTTTTCACCATTAGCCCATCTAGCAGCATGTTCACGAGTGTGAGTGACGGCACTAAGACCCTCCTCCTGGCTCTGATTGGTTGTTTTTAACCGGAAGCAGTGCTTTTCTGCATATTGCAATAGTAGGACATGGAGGAAATGGAGGAGCTTGACTTTTTTATAGATTATCTGTCTCACACTATACTGCCACAAAATAAATGCATAAAAAAACATTTTTTTTATAAAAGCTACATGCTGCGGCTTTAGGTTGCACAACCTAAAGCCGCAGCATGTACCTTTTGCTTTTAACTGTGACTCAACAGCTGTTGCACAGTTTCTAACTGGCTGTGCCGATTCATTCTCTTACCTCGAAAACTCCCTCAAAGTTCTTGACTTTGAGGTGCGGCGGCAGCCTGAACTGGTTGCGGATGTCGTTGCGGCGCTTTCCCGTGTAGGGCACGTCGACCGTGAGGACCAGCGCCTTGTAGCCGAGCGCCTCCACCCGGTGCACCAGCTGCTCGGACAGCTTCCTCTCCCGGTACACGTAGAGCTGGAACCAGCGGTAGCCACTGGGCGCCGCCGCAACGATCTCCTCCACTGAGCAGGTGGAGTAGGTGCTGGTGATGTAGCAGGTGTTGAGACCCTCGGTGGCTGTGTGGGGGGAATCGGTGGTGTGATCAGCGATGGTGGGACTTCCGTTAAAGGTACAGAGGTTTAATATTCACATTTACGGTGCTTGGGAAAGTAGCATAGTACTGTGTGTCGAAAGGGAAATAAATACATGGTTTTCAAGTTTATTTTTATAAATTAAAATTTGGAAAGTTTAGCAAGCATTTCTATATCCGTAACCCCCTAAGGTAAGATAGTGTGTTCACAGGTAGATTGAGCAAATAACTCCAGTTTTAAAGTCCAAGGCTCAAAGAATAGACTTTAAAATACTTTTGTTATCTTATACATAACTGAATAACTTAACACTAAAATACACTAGAGCTCCGTTGTCATTGTATCAACCGTACAGACCACTCAGGCCTTCTGGTTCTGGTCTGTCCTTCATCCCCAGAACCAAACGTGGAGAATTTAGGATTCAGTTTTTTTGGGGGTTTTTTATCTGATCCTCACAGACTCAATCCAGTCCGTCTGAACTTGAGCCATTCTTCAGAGAAGAATAGGCAAAACTTCAGTCTCTAACTGTCCAAAGCTAAGAGGGAGCAATAAAAATCTGCAGCAAAAATCATGTCCCACACAAACAATGATGTTTGTGGTTCTAAAGGGAAAAAAGATGTAGAAATTCAAGGGGCATGAATACTTACGTGAGGTACTGTAGATGAAAAATGACAATTAGGATCAATATTTTGCACCGGTGCTCAATAAGTCTGCCTCTAACCCTATGAATAGTTTTTGTGGCCATATTAACGACAGCAGAGTTTGGGGTAGATTGAATGTCTGATTGATTCTTTGAATAAATGAATTAATGATCCTTGTTAAGCTGCTGGTTCAGCTTGCAACACTTCCCTCTAGTGTTCAGTTTGAGTACTACCGCTGTTGCTGAATTAAGGATTTCTGCAACAGGCGAACTGGATTTTCTGCAAAATGCCAACATGTGCTGTCAATTGGTACGAACTGAAGTGAGTCAAACACAGAGTAATACAAACACATGTCGGACACTTTTTTTTCCCCACCTGAAGTCCTAAGAATTAAAAACGTCTGAGAAGAGAGTAAATGAATGAATGACTAAACAGACTAAACACATTTCACTACATAAGCCAGTTGCATTCACAAATAGTTCTCCAGGTTTCCTTAATGAGCGTTTCGCTGAATAGTCTCTCGTTCGATATCTATCAAAGCGATTTGGTCCGGCCTCAGCAATGTTGTGGTTTGGCGCCTGCATGAGGCCTGTCTGAGCTCTTATGCTTTCTATTCAGATGTGTGTTTTCTGCATCAGCGGCGTGATTTAGGATCATTGTCATTTGGGATAAGGAAGACATTGACTATTTTACTCTCATTAGCTGGTGTTTTATAGCGTTAGTAAATCTTCCAGTGCATAACCGAGTTCATGTTTTCATCATCCTCTCCCCCACGAGATCCTCCAAATCTGTGGCCAAAATGCAACTTCAATTTACGACGGAGTATCTGATGTACTGAGCAAAAAATTAAGTAGAAATAAAAAAGCATTACAAAGACTTTCTATTTTGGAGGTAAAAGTTGAAGACGTCAAAAGGAGGATAAAACTTTCGCTCATTGCGACACATGGAGACGAATGTGACTCACCACGAGCTGTAGCCACCTCGCCTTCATGCCAGGCCAGGCAGTGGAAGGCCGTTGGCGCAATGCCGACGGGAAAGCTTATTTCTTTCCCCTGCACCGTGGTGCGCGTGTCACTCACTGACACGTCCCGCAGGATGCGAGGCCTCAAACGGATCCTGGAGGACAGACATGAATAATTCAATGGGATTGATTGGTTCTCTATGAAGGAAAACTCTCCAAGGAGGTTTGGAAGGCCCTGATGTTACAACGATACATGACAATGTCTGAACAGAAATATGACTTGTTTTGAAGAAAAAAATGGGGCGGAAAAGCCATAGAATACTGTTAAAAAGTCTCTGAAAACAAACCACCAAGCTTGTAGTGTTTACAGACGTCGATAAAACTGTTGGTAGTCCTCTGTTAATGATTTAAAAACCCACAGTGGTCACTGAAATAACTAGAAAAGACTAAAGTAACTATTGGTAAAACTTGCTGAAGTTTATCTATTATTACTGAAATTAACCAATGAAAATCATTGGTCAAATGTGGTTCAACAGAATTATATACATAAAAAAAAATAAACTAATGAAACAGGCCTGGACAAATGTAATACTTATAAAAGTATTGGGACACCACCAATACTTTTCTTGGTGGTGTTCCAATAAAAGTATTGCAAGACAGAGTAATCATCTTGCAATCGGAAGAATGTCAGTTCCTCTTGTAATTCCAGTTAAACATCTGTGCCTTTCCCCCAAGTTGCCTACCGATCTACGTATAAATGTGTGTGAATTTGCCCTAACAGGCTGATTGTTTCACCTACAGAATGATGATCACACAGAGATCATCCACTTTTCTAAAAATATATTTTAGGGGTAATGGCTCCAGGACAGAGACCAGGGCATAACCCAGGATTCCAAGCCAGAACCTTGTCAAAGTCAACATAGAGTGCGTTCACACTGCAGCCTGAAGTGACTCAATTCCGATTTTTTGGTAATTCCAATTTTTTTTGCCGGGGCCGTTCACACTGCCAGTAAATGCGACCTGTAGGCGTTCTGCAGTCTGAACGGGCAAACGACCTGAAAGTGTCCCGCATGCGCAGTAGAGGGCGCAATAGCGTCAGCGTTCTCAGTGTTCTGCCAACTGCCATAAAAAGAAGAAGTGCTAAGTGTTTGCGGAAGTAAACATGGAGGCTAACGGTGGAGCTTAGCTTACATATTTGAAGTTGTTGTTCGGCCGGAGCAGCATATTAACAACTTAATCCTCATATAATCCGTCATGGTTGTTGTTTTTCTTCCCACTTGCGTGTATCAGGACGCAGAATAGTGAGATTTGTTGAGAATCAGTGACGTTCAGTTCGGATGAATGCGACCTGAACGTGAGGTCGCATTTGAATCGGATACGTATCGGATATGGGTCAGACAGTGTGACCTGTGCTGTTCACACTGCCATGAAAAGATCGGATACAGGTCGTATTATATCAAAAAAATCGGAATTGAGTCACTTCAGGCTGCAGTGTGAACGCACCCATACAGTCCCTTCAACAAGAAATCCGAAGAGCTTCATCCAGTGGGGCTGGAAAACCTTCAAACTGTGGAGACCACAAGGTATCTTGATACCAGACCACCTTTTTCCAGACACTGCAAGTCTTTGGAAGAATCTGTTGGTAGATTAGTTTCATTCTTGTTCTTTCATGTATGATCCAAATGTCTCGATCGTCTCTAATTTGAGAGCTTTATTTTTTTGACTCAGCTCTTCCCTCACTACATCAGATTTTGACTCAATTCGTACAAAAGGAAAAACAAAATCATTCCCTCATCATCATTCCCCTATGGAACAAGGAATCAACTTCCAAAAATGTTTCTCTGTCCTAACAGTGGGTCTGGCTAAAATGTAGCAACAGGTTAATTATTATACAACTTCACCTTACCAGAGACTGCTCAGAGAAGGCAAAAATGTGTCAAAACAGCACAAAGTCCACAAAAAAATGAGTTTCTAAATGGTCAACAACTCAATATTAAACCTAATAAGAGATGTAACCCCACACAGATTTTAAATATTGCGTCAACGTAAAAGTAAATAAGTCAAAAGCTGTGTGGACATGACATGTTATGTCCAGTGTACCTTTTGTAAGCCAGCAGATTGTCGTCTCTCGTGCAGCATTCATCTGCTCCGGCTGCGTAATAATCCCAGGTGGCCTTTGAAAGATGTGCCTTTGCGTACTCCTCAAAGTCCGTTAGGCATACCATGGCCATCTCTGCACAATGAACTCCTTCTCTGCATGAGACAAACACCAGACAGACAATGTCGCAGCTTGAAATACACACCAATGAGGCGTAACATTACGATCAGGGGTCTTCTGCTGGGTTACCCCATGAAGCTCAGATGTGTATTTCATACATCGTTCTGTCAGAACCGGCAGTAACATAACTTGTTTGCTTGCTGTTGAGTCGGACGATGCGGCACACTCTTTGCTCTCCCATCAGTAAGCCTCGGTCACTCAATGCCACTGATCCGTCGCATAACAGCTTAAGTTTTTGGAATTGGGCTGAATTGTCTAGTCGTCATAATCTGATTCTGTGTTGAACTCGCTCAAATAATTTTCTATCTAATGCATAAGCTCTGACAACACAATATTCAACTGAGGCTTAACTTTAAATCAAAGCTAAAAACCCACCTGTTCAGAGTTGCCTTTGAACTATAATAAAGGGAATATTGACCAACATATTTGACGCGTGTTGATGGTTTTGATGATGGCATTCGTCAAACTGTAATGTTTGTCACTGGTTTCTCAATTTTTGACAGTATGTTCTTTTTTTTTTTAGGACTTTTTATTTGTGTGTCTTTATGACATAAATAACGTTGAACTGACTTGTTGCTTAAATGTGCTATATAAATAAACTCGACTCACTGATTGATTGTTTAACATATCCCACACATTGACAAGTGTGATGATGATGAAGAGATCATTTCTTCATTTCACCTGATGTAGTCATAATCCGTGTATGCTATTTGCTGTACAACTAGTGCAATGATTTTTCATGCAAAAATACAACTCTTTATGATCACTGTTTATTTCTAGTAGTTACCATGATCAACAAGATCCTTTGTGTTATTGTGGATTTTTGTCTGATTAAGCAAATACATTTATCTCGGGGGACATTCTTTGAGTAAAGGCTGCAAAATGCATGTCAAGTCTGATTTTAAAAAGCAAGATATACAAATAAAACTACAGCGAAACTTACCGCAAATGAGCACCCAAAAATCCTCCCTCTCGCCCCCCACGGCGCCCACGAAGGACTGACGTCGCAACATCCCGGTTTAGACCGAAGCTCCCCGTGAACCAGCGCGTGCAGCTCAGTCAACCAATAACTGCCCAGCTGGACTTCCGCCTTCCCTCTGACGTGTGAGCAACACGGCCGGCAGCTTTAATTTTAGCCTCCTGTGCCTTTGTTTGCCAGTTAGCGCCACCGCCGCGTTGCTTTTGGCTCATTCAGGATGAACTGTCACAGAGACGCGGTGAAAACCGCTGGGAGAGAGTAGCTACTTTGACCCGGGCGCGGCCGCTGCTTTTACCGTGTTTACACAAGCTAGAAATGTGCTGATGGACTCCGGCCACGGCGGGGACAGGAGGCGGCCGAAACCCAGCGGCCAGCTGCCGTGTGAAGGCAAACATTGTTTGTGGAGGTGGTGAGTTAGAAATTAATTAAAAATAATAATAAAATTCTGCTGAAGACAAAGCTCCACTTGTTAATGTCAATAACAAACTGGTATTAAGCTAACTGTACCAGGAAGTTAGAAAAGAAGTTGGCTAAAACTTCATTTTATTTATAAAAATAGTAGTCAAAAACTCATTTTTCCCTCCACATGGTTTATGTTGGCTATTCTAGAGAGTGGTTACAAAGTGAAAAAATGAATCTGTTTTAAAGTATATTTTAAATATGCTACATGTTTCTGAAATTCATGTTTCATTGCATCAACTAATTGTTAAAGGCGTGGTATTTATAGAAAGACAGGTGGGATATTTAAAATATATTTTAAGAGAAGTCCATTGTAAAGTTACAAGCATACTTAAAGTACCATAAGTTTATGCTTTAATTCAACTAAATTAAAGCATAAATATTATTGTATTTTTGCCTGTTACCTACATATACTTTTTATGCATAATAAAATTGTTTCAATAAATGAACCTCTTCATATATTTCTAAAAATATTTGTAAAGTGTTATGGAAATAGTTTTTATATATATATATATATATATATATATATATATATATAATACAAGTTTAAACACCATAAATTTATTGGAAATAACACCAAAATGTATCATTTTAGCATGAAATAAGCACAAAAAATTTATATTTAAATTATAAGTATACATGAAGTAATTCCATTTTAGCACAGAATAGTAAAGTAAATTCACTTTAAATTGAATGTTAATCATATTTGAATTCAATTATTTTGTTGTAAATGTTGTAAATGTAATTACAATTCTAGATTTTAGTACACTGACTTAAATATATATTTTTCACCTGTGTAGTGAACATACTAAGAACGTTATATTTGCTAAATTGCCTGCAACCCATTAAACTCAGGTTTTACAACCACAACATGACTACACGTGTATAAAATCTAGTCCCTAGAGTCTCTGTCCCAACTGTAGGTGGCATCACTACAAACTGGAAGTGATTTAGATCAACTTCGACTCCGCCACGTTACATCACACAGCGGGGGTCACCAGATGATGGTTACAGTCCTCCAAACTTCAGATTAACTCAACAGTCCTTAGAAAGCGTCATGGAATGACTATCATAGTGTTACATGAGACCATAGCAATTCAAATTGTTGGATACAAAGGTATAAACCCATTTCTGTTGGACTCTAGGACATTGGAGACATGTTGCCTGGAGGGACAAATCTGGCAACCCAATGAACAAGTCTTGGTTTTGCAGTTGCCTGGACAACAACAACCTGCCTGACTGCATCGTGTCAAGTGTAACGTTTGGTAAAAAGGGCGAGGCGTTATTTTTCTGATTCAGGCTTTGCGCTGCTCTAGTTCCAAAAAAAACCTGAAGGCTTCATCGTGCCAAGAGATTTTGGGCAATTTCCTTCCTGCTCCAACATGACTGTACCCCAGTGCACAAAGCAAGGTCCAGAAAGAAAAGGATGGATGATGAAGTTTGGTGGGGGAAACTTGACTGGCCTGGTTGAGTCCTGACAACAGCTTATAGGAATCCATCAGAGCGGAGATCACTAACCAGGCCAAACCAACGAGCATCAGTGAACATATTTATTTGTTTTTTGGTAATAACTCAAGTAAGCCCATTCCTAAACCTCGATGAAAGTGTTCCCACAGAACAGCTACAGCTCCACTTTACATCAAACCATACAGATTAACCATGGGACAACTGTGTGTGAATGTAGATGGCTTAATACCTTTGGGACTATTTTAAAAGTTGGGAAATTTTTGCCACCATTATATTAGCTTATTTACCAACAAGTCCTATAGTATGTAAGCATGTGATTAAAATAAGAAAGAAGAGTTGATTTAAATTTAATCACGGACACGATGAGTTTCTCTGCAACTTTTTTAACTGTGTTTGCTTCCATTTTTTAAAAAGTATGAATATTCTACCATCTAATTATTACCATTTGCCCTGAATTTCTACTCAAATTGGCTTAAATACATAGCTAAATGATTTGAATAGCACATGCTGAATTATACTTGCTGTCAAATAAACACATCAACCGTTTTTTTAAAAACATGAGATGAGTTTGAACTTTACAAGAAGCTTTAGTTGGATAAAACTAAAATGTTATTTTCGTATTAAAACCTTAAAGAAACAGTCAGAACAACCAACCAACCACACAGTCCAAATTTGTATAAAGAAATTTGTTACATAGAAAGTATGACTCTGGGCCCTGTCGACACATCGGTAGTTTATCATACAGCAGGTAGGGAGCTTGTAGTTTTGATGCGCCTTACTTACTGATGACAGCTGCACATTCTCTCTTAGCAGAACTCCTTTCCTCCTGCCAGACTAGTAACATGTGAACCGCCTGCAGCAAACACAGAAAGCACACTGGTTATTCTTGACGTATCTAGAGCTTCGTCTCTCAAAAATAATCCTGCTTTTACTGTTAACGCAAACCCAAAGAAAGTTTGCACGGCAAAACTGCTGGGTTAATCTAAATCAGGGGTTTATGTTGTTTTGGGAAGAAGTTCTAACCAAACACTGAGCCAGAAATTATGACCAAATGTTTGGTTTGAGAAGAGACTAGACGGAGCCTCGGGATAAAATAAGAAATGCTAAAAATGATGTATTATGACGATGTTCACACTAAGAAACAAGTCTGCTCACAAAGATGCCACTAGCCGTAAGTAGCTAGCACAAGCTAGTGCTAGCTACTATATCCAACATCGACCACAGTCCTTGTTAGTCTAAATGCTAAACATCAGTCACTTTTAACCCATTTGAAGTTGTTGTGTTCAATCAACCCAGACTTAAATGAGTGCAGGATATAGATTTAAAAAAATAAACAATTTTCAGTGTATCTGTGGTACAGAAAAGCCAGGAGTGAGTATAATGTGTACATCACATCCAAAATGTCCCGTGAAAGCTTCCGCATATCATACTCTGTAAGATCACTCTAGTACAGAGATTATAATTATTAAATATTGTTCTCAGAAAACTTAAAGGGTTTTAGGAACACTGTATGTCTCTAAATAAAACAAAGTAAAACATTTCAGAATAAGGTCTTCCACAAGCTGGTCCAACCTCAAGCGACATTTTTCAGCTCCTAAAATGCAACCCAGTACTTCAGATGCCCAGTTAGCGAAACAATTAGCGGAAAGCATAAAAACATGTTTTTAGGGACCCCAGATTTCAGCATTTATTTAGTCACTAGCTTCTTAGATTTCAATTTCCACAATAATGACAGTATACAAATCAGTGTATTCATAAAAAAAAAAAACAAACATAGCTGAACTATTACCAGCAACAATTACTGAACAATTTATCAATGTCTGGTGAAACTTGCTCAGGAACTATATGTGCCAAAACTCCAAAAAACATGGCTATAATATTTAAAACGTATATTTTAATGACCAGAAACAAAACAAAAAGCACTTTTTGTGACAAAAGTTAATGTCAGACCACAATACAAGACAGGTGCTATCATTCTTCCTTCAAGTGATGACCCTTAAATGGCAATGCTAATTTTTATTGATGTTATAATTACTAATAACGGATTTACAAATAAAAAACTGGTTAAAAAGGTTAAATTATATTTGATATGTGTATTTAAATTGTACCTAGCAGTTAAAGTGTGTAGTTTCAGTTCACTGAGAAATTAGCTGGTAACCAGTTTTACACTTGAACAACCACAGAAGGTAATGTCCATCGTCTTCTTTAGCTCCGCTCTTACGGACACATCAAATCAGCACCAAGAGACGAGCTTTCTGGCAATACTCTGGACAGAAAACTACACAAATAAGTGCGTCTGAATACTGAACCACAAATAGACGAGAATCTATTTGTAAAGAATCTATGTAAAGGAAGCGACAGGAAAAACAAACAGCTAGACTTCAACAAACAACGGGAAGCTGAACATAGAACAGCAAAGTTGACCTCTTTAGTCCATCATGATGGAGCATATTGGATTAAGAAATGTTACCTTTACAGTTAAGGTGAAAGTCTACAATCTGTGCAGATGACATCCACACAGTCTGCTGTCAGTGATGCTAACTGCACTAGTTGCTAAAGATCTCAAAGAACATTCAAAATGTTTAACCTGTAATTATGCTATCCTGTTTTGAAGTAATAATGGTGAAGTTCTGCAGAGCGTGTAAATGACCGATTGCTCATAACAAAGAGGAACTTTATTTGCTATAATAAAGGATTCAAGCATCTTACAATAAATCAGACTTGTTTCCTTAGCATTTTAAAGTTGGACACTGTTGGCATTTAGAATGAAATTATCTTGTAGAAAAAAATTACAAGTTCTTGTTACGTTTTCTAGAGTTGGAAAGCAATAATTACACTTTTAAAAGAGTTAAAGATGCATTGCTATTCTTTCTAGGTGGATTTTATGAATAATTATATTTTGTTCCAACACTTGGATCAAAAATGACTGAATTCGTAGGTTTTCAAAGTTATAAATCTATTTG
The DNA here is from genome assembly GCF_000485575.1 of Poecilia formosa. Classification (NCBI taxonomy): domain Eukaryota; kingdom Metazoa; phylum Chordata; class Actinopteri; order Cyprinodontiformes; family Poeciliidae; genus Poecilia; species Poecilia formosa. Next base: position 581,955 of record NW_006800241.1, on the reverse strand, counting down.
ACTCCAAAACTGTTTTGAAGAAATCATTGTTTTAAGTGACTCTGAAACACATCAATTGTAAATTAAATCTGGACGTTGAAAACACAAATGTATTATTTTTAGTTCTGTTTTTTAGGAGAAAATGTAATCAACTTAAATTAGTGTAAAAGGTAGGTAAAAGACTTAAGAAAAAAAAAACAAAAAAACCAGGTGATCCACAATCTGCCACAAAATCTCTGATCGGTGAAGTTAAATAGTAAATTTCTCTAACTTGGACCATTAAATAATGCCATGCTGAAGAGATACTTCATCTGTATCGACACCTACTAGGCTATAATGGACAAAGACCAGAGTTACTGAAGGAGAACTGTTTCCGTCGCCAATCTTTTAGAGTGCAGTTTCCAGCTATGACCACTTGAGGGCAGTGCAGCACTGATGAAAACTCAAAACGCCATCCAGCATATGTGTGGCAGATCAACAATAAACAAACCTGCGTATATAATCCATCTACAGTTCACACCCTGTCGGCTGCTCTTAAAAGACAAAGCAATCATCTGTATCCATTAGAAAACTCAATATTTTGTTACATTCTAAGTTCAGTCTGATTAAAAACTATTAAATTACATCTGGCTGTGTACTCCATGAAAACTAGTACCGTCTGTGGTTTAAAACGCGGCCATCTTTCCCAGTTGTCTACCTGCAGCCACGTGGCCTGGTCTGTTTTGTTGTGCTGAATGTCGGCCTGTTTGCTGCCCGTGAAAGGTGCCACTCATTTACAGCGACTGAATGGCTGCTGAGAGAACAATGTTCAGGTGAACTTCTGGAAAGCGTCGACATTCTCTGTACTAAACTACAACCACCAACATAAAGATTTACTCCATTTATTATTATTTTTTGCTTTTCTTAGATTCCCTAACCACTGTCAGGCCCTGACACCTTCCTGGTGTCTTTTTTGTAGCTTTTATTTTTGCCAATTGAAAAACCTCTGCCCAACTTGATGGAATCTGTGCTAAAACTAAACGGCTGTTTGTTGTTTTAGGGTTTGGAGGTCAAATAAAGAGCACACGGTATCATCAGCATATGAAACGAGGCGGATGGAATCGGTCTCTTACCTGGTGTCGAGCTGTTTAACGGGCCCACGTTACGTGTTGGCTCACCTCTCATGTGACGGGGTCATGTCAGAGGGCAGACCCCCCTCCCCAACCGGCCCAACACCTCCCACTCTCACCCCTCCACTCACCGACTGGCTCCACCCACTCCAGCTCCACACCAGCTGAGCCGCTTGTCAGCACTCTCAAAAAAAAAAAACCTTTGTTGCTGTACTTTATTTGAGCATCTCTTCACTTGGTCTGCCGTTCTTTTCTTGCAAATGTAGAGAGGTTTCTGTTCTGTTCTTGGACACTTTTAAAGGTTGAAAGCAAAGCCTTGACGCTATTAATGGCAGATAGTTCTTTACTTCTCAAATTTATGATGGGAAAAACCTCATGAAGTAAAAAAGAAAGGGAGGAAGTATGGAAGGAAGGGGATGTGGATAGGAGGAGAGAAACAAAAAGAGAAGAGGAAGTACAACAGGAAGGAAATAAATAAGGAAGAAATGGTGATAGGATGGACAAAAAGGATGAGAGGCTCAGTTGGTGGAGTAAGGGAAGGAGGTATAGGAGGAAAGAAAAAAGTATGGAAGAAATAACTGATAGATCAATAGATTGTAGGAAGTAAGGAACAATGGAAGGAAACAATGAAAAAAGAATGATCGGATAGATAGGAAGAAAGAAAAATATGGAAAAAAGGAATGAATGATTGATGGAGAGAACGGAAACTAAACAAAAGAAGTATGGAAGAAAGTCGGGGTGCACCAATTTCAGTTTTCTGTCCAATTACTGATCTTTAAAACGCCTGACCTGCCAATTCTTGTTTTGATGAATACTAGTTGTTTTTTCTGATGTCGCTAAATATAGCAAGAAGGTCGCTGAGTTGGCAACAGGGGGTGACTATTGTTAACATGAGCTGGTGGGCCGATCTGTCAGTCAAACTTCTAACAGGAGAGTCAGAGAGGACAGTGGCTGATGATTGGAGGTTATGCTGATGTAGAAAAGAGACATGTAAATATTGGCCGATCTCTCAAAATGAAGGAAATCAGCCCCGATAAATCAGCTGGCCGATAAATCTAGAAGAAAGGATTGATAGAAGCAGACGGAAGCTTCTATCCTTCCGTCTGTCTTTCTAGGTAGGAAAGACAGACGGAAAGAAGGAAATAAATGGGGAAGAGGAAGGATAAACAAAAAGATAGAGGGAAGGAAATATGAATAGAGCCTGTCTTTTTCTAATATTATTGAGATGTGTAAAAAAAAATCTATACTTTTCCGATCTCCATAGGAAACTTATATTCTTTCCATTCCAATAATTTCTTTTTGCATCTTTCTTCTCTCCATTGTTCCTGTGCCTTGGATAAATCATTTAACATTATATATAAAGAGTTTAATGCCTAATTATCAACGTATGTTGCAGAAGTTTCAATGTGAACACCTTTGGTCAAAAACTCAACTCGTGAGTCTGAAAATTGTAACTTAACTAAAAAATGAAAAAACTTTTAGGTTAAAAGAGAGAGAGCATCTTGCCAAGTGGAGGACAGACTGACTGACATTCTGAGTAAAAGTACATATAAAACACAGATGTCTCGAGCTTTGATATCGCGAGCCTGTTTCTTTTAGGGTCCTTACCCAAACGCGCTTGATCGATAGCAGGACGTGAGAAGAAGAAAAACACCAAACGCCACGGTGTCTCTTCTCTCTGAGGACGAAACAAAACGCCTCAAGAAGTTGTTCAAGCATTTTAAAACAGCGCTGAGCTCAAATTAGATTATCCCTTTCTTATTGCATTACGGCGCTTGAATTCAATTTACTCTTTTCGCAAATGTAATATTGTTGGCAACAAACCCGGCCTTCCTGAGATATTTGCCTGCCTCTTGTCGGGACTCCGTGTTCGTGGAATGCACGGACCTCCCCGTGGAGGCGTGGGTGTTACCTGCACGCCGAGAGACGAGGTGCAAATGGTGTTAATCCGCAGCTGGCTGGCGACGCTTGAAGCCGCGGCGGTATAACAGCGGTGAGCGCCGGGGAACCCGGTGGAGGTGCTGGAGGTTCAGCTGAGTGGAAAACCTCTTCCACATGCCGGCCCGGCAGAGGCCATCTTGCCCCGAGGCGGCGGCCCAGCACGCCGCCGCACATGTGGGTTGAATTGTCAAGGTGTTATGCGGCCCTGCTGAGGTTTTCAGCTTCACTGGCCGTCTCTCCCCGGGTTTATTACGAGACTAAATACGTCAGAATGCAAGGACAAGGCCCGCAGAAGTGTTTGTTTTTACTCTGAAGCCGGGTCTTAAGTTTTGCTGTTTGCTTTGACGTACACGAAGGCTGCCAAGGTTTTCGTTCTGTAGTTCGACATTTGAGCTGAACGTTTTCTGGGACATGAGAGCCACTTTTCAGCTGGTTTAAAGAAAAGGGAACGTGATTGCTACAATCCAAGGTTGTATGCCCCTGTTACAATAGCAAGTTGTGTGCAACAAAATGAAGCCATGATAATGTCAAATTTCATTTAACCATTCAACCTTCTTTGTGGGAAAGTTGAATTGTTAGCATCCCACATCCAGACTTTGTAACATTAGTCCAGTGGCTCTAATAAAACTTCTCCTGACTGACTTTCAGTCTGGACATCTCTAGTACACAAGTGGCCCCTCAGACATCCTGTCAGGTATAGTCCTGGACTTTGACTAGGCCATTTCAAAAACTCTAATTTTCTTCTCTTGAAGTAATTTTTGTCATTTCTAGCAGATGCCTAAAAACATTAAAAATATAATATATTTCTACATGGGCTACATTTGTATATTTCTTCCTGGAGTGATGTGACAATAAAAATCCCACTTTGATCATTTTAATCTGTCTTCAAACTTTGGCTTTAGTGAAAGGGTTCAAATGAACAAACATTTTTTAAAAATTGTAACATGGCAGCTAAACTTTACTTCCGGTACATTTGAATCACTAGAGGCAGCCCAGCATTGATGTTGGCTTTAACTCCTGAAAATGAATCTAGGAGGCGGTTTAACAAACTCAAAACGTGTGCAAACTTATTTATCTGAAACATTTCAGCTTTATTTACTTTTTACCTTTTTTTTTTTCTCTGAGATTAGTTTGATTTTCAGATGAATGAATGTTAACTTTTGGCAATGACTGTGTTTTTTTTTCCCAAATAGTTGACAATTTTGAAATTAAACAAATGCAGTACTTATATTTTAACAGCCATTTGCTCATTTTGATGTTTATTGTTTTTCATGTTTAATGATTAATGCACTGGAGTTTTACTTTGCCTGTTTCAATCCATAGTATGTAGTGTTTTTATTTGTTTTGACTTCGTTTTTATTAGTATTTTATATCAAGATTATATTCATCATCATGTTTTTTTGTCAAAGTAAATGAATTTCAGCTGTTCATAAGGGCATCATTAATTTCCCCCTAACATTCTTTTTTTCTCCAACCTTTCCAGTTTTCGCCAACATGCTACGGTTGTACTTTAATTAACATGTTACTCCTGCAGTACCTCGCTGTGTTTAAATCACACCAGCGCCTGAAATGTCACGCAGTGGATGATTGATGGATACTCGGGACGTATGATGTCTGGAAAAAAACTCACAGTCTGCAGTCACTTCAGACTTTAATGATTTACTTCACTGTATCTCCAGGTTAAATTGAGATTCACATGTAGGATTTATTTCTGCGTTGAGTTTTGAAAATCAAAATGCAACGTTCACTTCCGTTCAGCCTAAACACTTTTCCTCCTCCTGTTTTCTTTTGTACTCTTTTAAAGTTTGATCTTTTGGCCAGCGTGAAACAGTTTCATTTTGTGTCTTTGGTGTAAATATTATGGCACTCTGTCCGATTGGGTTATGCAAAGGGAGCCTGAGTCATGCTTCACACACAAGTCAGAGCTACGAGTCCCGTGTTTTCAACAAAAAGGTTAGTTGGACATGACATGAAACCAGAGGTGAACTAGCTTGTTGAAAACCAAGAAGGAAAGTGCGATAATAAAAGGAGACGTTTAACTTACTTCAGCTAATGCTGCCTTTGTTTAATTACCATGCAAGCCAGATTTCATTCCTAACTTCAGATTGGGTTTGTTGCATAAATGTGAATTTTTTTTTTCTTTATGAAAACCTGTCTAATGTAAAAAAATGTGAAACACTGTTAGTTTTAGTCTAAACTTCAGAAATACTTTGAAAAATAATAATTCAATTCAAGCATGTGCTTAAAATTAACTGAGACTTTTATACTAAGCAGCGGGAAGTTTTATTTTACTGTTAAATGTGTGGCTATTTTCAATAAATTAGAATATACGTTCCAATGAGGCTCATTTGTCATATTGAAAGAAAGTTTAGAAAACAGAAACCTTTAAAGTGCTAAACGTACTTTTCATTCAGCCCGTCATCGGTCCGATGTAAGATTCAATATTAAACGATGACGTTTCCATTAGTAGAAAATCATTTTAATAATCAGAAATAAACCTTGCAAGCCATCAATCTGTGTGAAAATAATATTTGTAATGTGTCTCGTTTGGTGAGCTGAGTTATTGAAATAAAATCAACTTTTCAGTAATTTGGAAAATGGGTCCGTAAATCACTTCAGTCATATCAAAATTAAACCAGAGATTGAAATTTCGGGTGCGGATGAGCTGACGCGAACCTCGACGTCAGTCTTCAGATGATGAGAGAAAGAAATAAAAACAAAAGAAACCAGACGAGGACATGCGCGTTGTGCATGATTTATGGCAGCGACGCATGAAATTGGTAGTCAGGACTTTTAAATCGATTCCAGAATATTTGCCACATACATAACAGTGAAGGGAAGCGGCTGCACGTCGCATGTTAATTATATTCTCTGTTTGTGTGTGTTTTGGATTATTTAATGTTTTGAAGTGAAGGATTTAAACGGGTTCAAATGGAGCTGGAGAGGCTTTTTGCTGATTTTTGTCTGAGCAAAGACCCATAGGAAACCGTTTCCTGGGTAAAGTGTCAGCTCCATCATCACGGCAGTGAGAAGTCATAGCAGACTTTCAGCTTTAATGATAATAATAAAAAAGGAGGGTAAATATAACAATTTTCTATGCATTAACTCAACACCATCCATCCACTGCTAACTTGGCCTTAAAGGGGATTTTTGTCCAATCTGCCCCTTTGATGTTGGAATCTGGCTGTGGGAGGATTTGTTTTTGATTTAGACTGAAGGCTAAGCACTCATTTCTGGACAAACTGTGGGATTTTCTGCATACCAGCTGGCTTTGAGAGTGCGGGCATGTGCATACATATGTTTTTTGCATGTGTTTGAATCAGCTAAAATGAGATCTGTGCCTCCAATTTCTATTAAAAGTCGTTTAATTCCTAAAAGACGCGGTCGAAGCTTCGCCCACCGTCCCACAGGCGCCGCCTCAATGCCCGAGGCCTTCTGGTTTGCTCCTCACCTGAAACAGAAAACCCAAATGGCAAAACGCGCATTTACCGAATGAAACGGGGCGCCGCATTAACGTGATGCATTTTTTTTTAGCTCGATTCGACAGGGTGTCAAATCTGCGAAAACACACAGGGCGTATCAGATCGCAAATGAGAAACATTTTAGGGTTGTGTAGTTTGAGTTTGTGTGTGTGTGTGTGTAGAGGAATTCTTTTATGAGACGAAGTTTCTAACTTTTATCCTCTCCGCCATATGTCATCGCTGCAGGAAAATCAAGAAGTATTCTTGTTAAGAGGTCTGTTTAATCCAAAACACCAGAGTTGCAACACAGCTATTGGCAAACACTGGTTGTCTGATCGTATCAAGTCGTCCTGGTTATTCTTTTTTTTTATAGTCTCTTCTGTAAAAAAGCTATAGCTGCTCCAAAGTGTGTGTGTGTGTGTGTGTGTGTGTGTGTGTGTGTGTGTGTGTCTCACACTGATAAAATGAGATTATATTTGATAATGTGATTTTCATCTTTTCTTACTAATTGAAAACATCCACACCAAGATGTTTCTATCTGAGTTGTCCTTAGCAGAACGAGTACACAATAACATATTGCTCTTTTGGTGAAAATGAGAAAATAAAACAGCCAGACTGGATAAAAAGGAACTTATTTCCAGTCAGACATGTAATAGGTGATCAGTTCTGTACTAACCCCTGGAGTTGAAGTCCTTTGGTAAACACATAAAGATCTGACCGATTTAGAACGTGCCGTAAATCAAATTTTACTCCTGTTCTTCTGGATTTCCTTTCTCGCACATCTGATGAAAGTGCACAGAACAACCAGCGAAAAGCAGTTTAAAAATCCTCCTGCTGTAAAATACTTTTTTTTTAGGATACAAAAAGAAAGATCAGGGCGCTGATGACGGATTTATACTCTCAGAAAGTATGTTGCTGACCTGAAGACGAGATTTCGACTGCGTGGAAAGTTTGGTGTGGTTTAGAATCCAACATGGCTGCCCTGCAGCAGAGTATTGCAATACTCCCATTACGCCCTACGCCCCTCTACGAAGTGTGCACTCGGTCGAAGTACACATAAGTTTACAAGCGTGTAAAAATTGGAGGACTGGGACAGTACGAGCTATTTCATTAAAATCCAAAATGGCGGGTCTCAGTGAAATAGTAATAACTGTTGTATGGGTTTTAAGAAGGTGGCGGTACAGCATATCATGATAATCTGTTTTCATAATATGAATTTAGATTTGTCGTCACAAAAAATTCCTACTAATGATATTTAAAATCCTCCCAAACTGTCCGGATCGTCAGGATTGTTGTTTTTACTATTTTCTCCAAGGTTTGTTCAATAATAGTATTTTTAATAATTTAAAAATATGATTAAACGTGTGCAGTTTAGTGATACAAATAACACTTCTTTATATGACTGGTGTCATACAGGAGCATATCCTGACTACTTGCATTTGTGGGGCTGTGATTCCTCTACCTTGGAGTCACAGCTACACAGTTGTTTAGAAGATGTTTAATAAACTTGTTCTTATCGTCACATTTATTGGACCAGTACCACAAAATATGGTGATAAAACTTTAAGTCCATGTCGCTCATAGGTGTTTTGTCTAGACTTTTTTAAAACGGAGCGAAATGCAATAGTTTTCATTCACGTACAGCAGAGTGAAACAAAAATGATCTCAAATCTTTACATTTGAAAACTTAGTATTTTTTCGTGACAGACACTTTTTGCTCAGTGAAGGTTGCCATGTTGCCGACTTTTAATGCAAGATGACATGCAGCAGTGAATTGTGGGTAATGCAACTTGCCAAAGTCGGCTTGGATGAGGGCTTTAGTTGAAGTGTGGCTCAAGGGGGCAAAGAGGGCGGGACAAACGATCACTCCAGAGAATTGGGACTCGAACCCTTCAGTGCAAGTACCAGGACTTGGTCTGAATGGGTTTTTAAAGGAACAGTGTCATTTAAAATCAACTTTTATTTGAGCTTTACATGTTATAGTGTTATTCACTCATTAAAAACACACATGGCGTGTTGCCCTGATTCTTTCATGCATGTTTGAAAAAGATCCTTTAATCTCCATGGCAACCATTCAGCTGTGCAAAACACCTGGGTGGACCTAGCTCTGCCCTCAAGGTGCAGCTCCTCCTCAGAACTGCAGTTTCCAAGCTTCTGCCTCACAGAGCAGCTCCCCCCCACCCCCACTCAGCTCCTTCAGACTAGCCAGCAGCAATTAGCAAACACCTGATGGAACTGCAGCGCTACTTACATGAGCTACTTCTCAGTGCAACATTGGTAAAAACATTAAAGGGTTAATAGAGGAGCCATGTTGCCAGAACTTCTTGAAGGCAGAGTTTCAGAAAGAGCAGGAGTTTCTTAAAGCGACAGAGACCCAATTTGAAATTATGAAGTCATATTTCTTTGAAGGTAACATACTTCATTGTGCTATAGAATGGCTTTATGTGTCAGGAAAATGCATAATAAAGACTCTTTAATAAACTTGTATTCCATAGTGCTTTAAACTTAAAATAACTTTTTGAACACATGTTTTTTTGTTTTGGAGAGAACATGCAGTTATCTGCTTCTGTTGCTAAATACAAACGGGAAACTCTTCTGCTTTCCGAGCTTCCTTGGTTTCCACCTGCTCAGGTGAGAAGCCCCTACCTGGAGACCCCAGGTCTTCACTGATGGCCATCAAATTCAACACGCCGTTCTCGCGCGTCAGGGAGCAGAGAAACGACGGCGCTTGCTCATACGCACCGTGCGGGATGCCGCAGCAACACAGAACCTGGTTCCAGTTAAAAGCAGAAGCCCCCACAACAAAGTCCCGAGCAGGGGGAGTCGCAATGAGGAGAATATCATTTTCCTCTGGCCTCTGTGATCTGCCATTCTTACGTTACACTTTCAAAGCCCGGCTCACTGGCACAAGTTCTGCTCTCTGCATCTCTGAGCGAAGGAGGGAGTGCTGCGCTCCCCCCTCTCTTCCCTTCTCCTCGCTTTACCTCTCCTCTTCTGGAAAAAAAAAAAACGGAGAGGAGAAAAAGAAGTAAGGACTTTGACACAGCTGGGATAAGATCTGTTGAAGTTTTGTCTCCTACAATAATCCCTCAACAAGCTGTTTAAGCCTGATGGCTTCCTGCTACAGAGTTCTGTAGGATTCACAGGCTTTTCATAAAGGATGCACCGAGATGAAAATTTGAGCCAATATCAATATCCGATATTGATATTGCTGTTGTAAATAATTTTTTACGGGATCGTGTATCAATTTTACCAACCTCTTCTCGCAACACACAAATGGCAGCAAGATGAAAATAAACACTGGTTACTACTAGAGGTGTGGCATGCTTCATATTTTGGTACTGATCCGATAAAGGGCTTGTGTTGCCGATACCGATACTTTCTAAGTGTAATATATCATCAAGCTTCTGACCTTCAGGTGTTTTTGTTGGTTTTCCTTTGAAGTATTCTGTTCAAGCCTAGGACAGAATTTGAATAAAGTTTATAAATGCTAATGAAATACTTTAATAGCATATAAACATAATTTGTGTGTATTTCAGAAATAAACAAAGTGAAAATTATTATTATTGAAATCAAATCAGAAACAAAATCTTTTTTGAGGTAGAGTTGACAAATACAAAAATATAACAAAATTGAAAGGGTGTATTGGAAACTAAATATCAATATTACCACTCTGTTATCAATCAGATTCTGATACTGAATTATCAATATTAATATTTTTGAATCAATCCTTACATAGCAGGCCAAAACAGATATGTTAAAGGGACAGTATTAACGTAAAATTGACTTTTATTTTTTATATTTACTTCATGTTATATTATTCCCTCTTCAAAAATAAACCTGGGGTGTTGCCTTGATTATTTCATGCATGTTTAAGAAATTCTTTCGTTGACATGGCAACCATTCAACTGTACAAAACTCCTGGTTGGACCTAGCCCCGCCTTCAAAGACAAACCCCCCTCCTCAGAGCTACAGTTTCCAACCTTTTGAGCTTCCGCCTCACAGAGCATCCCTGTGCTCTCGACTCCCCCTCTCAGCTCCTTCAGACTAGCCAGCAGCAATTGGCAAACACCTGGTGGAGCTGAGCATCTGCTGAACTCATTATAGGAGCTATTACTCAATGCAACTCCGGTAAAGGAGGTTAAGAGGTTAATAGAG
>NW_006800241.1:562219-571211 GCF_000485575.1 Poecilia formosa | reverse complement strand
ATTTTCCAACTTTTGCCACTGAAATGAACCATAATCCTAATGTTTCTCAAACTCTCTGAGTGCTGTTTGCAAAGTTTGCTTTGCTTTAGCTTGCTGTAAAACCTGCTGTTTGGGTTGAATGGCAGTCAAACAAACCGTTTTAATTAGCTGGACTCTGTCACAGGTGCAGCCTAATATAACTACTTTACAATCTTGTCCCTTTTACCACCCCATACTGCAGCCACTTAAATTTGATAATTTATTATGAGCTGTTTTCAACACCGATTCCCAGTGATGCAACACGCTAAGACATATTTAACGCAATAAATTTAGGGCAGATTTAGGAGTCATCTTTTTGATGGACATGCCTTTAAATGTCAGGCCAGTTGCTGGAGTAATACGCCGCTCTCTTCATCTGCAGTTGCGCGATGCATAACGTATAGCCCACCGAGTTATCTCCAGAGCCTCTCATGTGTTAAACAGATCTTGATACCCGCAGCAGGAGGTTGGGGAGATGTTATTCAGCTGGTATTTATAGACGGAAGGAAAGCGGCTTTGATAGGACGTCTCTTGAACGTCCTCCAAGACGGGATGTACTCGTGTCCTCAGCCTCTTGCCACATCCCCTTTTCATCTCTTTTTATTCTCCGGCGAACAATATGTGGACCTGCCGAGAGTCTGTGTGCAGAGATCTGATGCTCCGTTAAACTGTCAAGAGCCACAAAAATCCCATTGAACTCATTTATAAAAGTCTTTACAGGTCATCCAAGGCCCGATCCCGTCATCAGACATCCAAGGAGTGGAAAGCCGATATTCGTTCAAAGCGAATCTCGTTGTCAGCTGGCATTCCTGAAAGTATTTCGCCAAGAAATCTCATTGCTTTTCTGACACTTACGGAGCTTTTACAGACGCATTGACACCCTGTGAACTTTTTTTCACATTTTTTTCCCACTTTGCAGAACTAACTTCACAGCGTTTTATGATTTATGTGTGACAGACCAACGCTGCAGAAACACAAAATCTCACCAAGTCATTCCAGCATAGTTTCTAGAGCAAATATCTCAGTACACTTGAAATAAGACAGAAATAACTTGGAAAGAAACTTTTCAGCAACTTATCTCTTAGACTTCTTTGTATTCCTCTGGAGATTGTTGTGCAAAGAAGGATTTGCCATAAAATCAGTAACATTATGGTCAACACTGAGCATCTTCTTCATGAGACTGCCATACAAGAACAGAGGGTCTTCAGTCAGATGCTTCTTCAAAACCACTGTAACAAAGACTGCTACAGGTGATCCTTCATATCCACAGCCATCAGCACTGACAACTGATGGAAAATTGGTTAATGTGAGTTAAATCAACAGAACATTTTCTTTTGTAATAAAGTCTTTTTTTAATTGAATTGAAAGTCTTAGCTTAACTTAGCTTATCTTACATTACCTGACATTAGCTTAGATTAGCCTACATTAGCTTACCTTACCTCAGTTATGATAATCGTTAGGCATCAGGTGTTAAGTCCTTACAGCTTTAACTCTACATGTTAAAGCTGGTTCTTTGTAATCTGGTCCACGCTTGGACCGTTCAAGTTGTAGCAAACGAGCCTGTCTCCTAGCAACCAGGAACAAGACATCATCTGAGAGCCGCCGTCGAAAGGATGTTTGTTTGGAAGCTGATCTGTCCTTATGACCATTACAGTGATTAACAAGGCTGGGAGAGGAGAAGTCGTGTATTGGATGATCAGGGGCCAATTCATTACTTTTATGGCTTTCAAAATGAAACAACACAGAGCAACACAGATGATGTCACAGAATATTCTGTTTTGAAGTTGAACAAATTCCCATGCAGCGATTAGAAATTAGTTTTAAAATATTCACAAAGCAACACACTTGGAACTGGGTGGGAACTAAGAAAATATTCTTTCTTGTATCTCAGCTTTTGCGGCAAAACCTCACAAAGTGTCGGCTGCTTCAGCTCGGTTAAAGTAAAATCCCTGCTTTTGACTTGTCTGTCATTCTGAAAGATGGCTCCTGCTGCTCCAGCTCTTTGTTTCTCTCTCTCTCTATGGAAGAAACACATCCATCCATACATCTGTGCAGCAGGCCACAGAGGGAGAGCGCTAGGCTACATGCAAATAATCAATTTGCTTTAGAAGTCTGCTCCGCATGTGTCAGGGATGTATCGGGTTGATATGAGGATATATGTGTGGGCATGAAAGTTTGCTCTGTGTTGGCGGGGGAGGGAGAGACAGAGCAGGAGGAAACGACAATAGCTAAGTGATGGGAAACATTTAAAAATCAATCAATCAATCGAGTTACTTTAGGGTGCTTTGGTCTCATAAAGTTTCAATTTGAAATCAGGTCTAAATCATGATTAAATGCGTTTGAAGAACAGAATCAACATGTTAGCATTAGCCTAAGCTAGCTACAAACTGCGTCAGATGAAAACATAATCAGCACTATGTTTATTTTCTTAAGTTCTTTAAAAAAAAATCACAAAACGTACATTTCTGTTTCTTTACTCTAACGTAGAACCCATGTGATATCTTTTTTTTTGCAGAAAAAATAATAAATCACAGGGAGAAAAAGATTCAATGCACTTTACAAACAATAAGTAACAATAAAATTTTACATAATCTTGTGAAGACATTTTTTATTTTGTTAAAAATAAAATAACGTCAACCGTGATATTTTTACTTTGAATGGTACTGAGATGAGACGAGTTAGATGTGTTTGAAAAACAAGAGTGTCTTCGGTCAGAGGCTTCTTCAAATTCGCTGTAGCACAGGCCGCTACAGGAGATCATTCCTGCCAACAGCCGGCACTGTGTACAAGGACTCTGAAGAATTTGAATTCATCTGAGTTACAACAACATTTAATTTTCCTCTGGGATCAATAAGGTACATTTGAATTTGAATTGAAGCGATTTATTGTGAGGAATTAAAGTATTAAAACACATTTTGTGAGAATAAACCAGTGGTCGCTGAGCTAAAAAACAATTTCATTCCATTTGCGAAAATACAAACAAAAAGTAATTTGTTGGTACGTGCATGCTGGTTTGTTCAAGCTGCTGTTCGTCTTGTGAATGAAACCAAATGACACAACGGCTGGACGTAGTCTCATTAGGACAGACTCCCTGTCCTCTGACTGCATCTCCTCCTCTCCGTCAGGTCAAAGGTCTCATATTAACAGGTGGGCAGATAATGCGAACCAGGAGGGAGGTCATCCCCGGCTCATTCACACCGCCGCGGAGGAGAAACGACCGTGGAGCGCGGGATTGAGATTACTGGGATTGAAGCTGGCACTTCACAGTCCTCCAAAGCTCCGGGGACGGGGCCAGACTCCAGGCGTCCTCTGCGGGTGGAGGTGTGGAAGCTCCACTTCCTCTTGGCCCGGCAGCAGGAGACCAATTAGGAAAGAAAATGAAAGACTTTTTTTTTAAAAAACCTTTCTTTCATCTCCTTATCTTTCCTTCCTATCTGTTTTCCTCAAGGTTGAATAATGAAAAACCAAGACAGACTTTTGCTTTCATGTGACGTGCGGATGATTCTCCACACGCAGCAGATAAGAGTTGGATACTGCATTCTTGTATGACAGAAAAAGGGAAGCATAAAGTTGCAACAATACATTAAATAATTGGCTTTCATACATAAAAAAAGTCTTCACATAGAAAAGCTTGTCCTAATTTGACAACAAACCGCTGAAAAGATTCTAGATTTGAGATTAAGTACTATCTTTTTTGGTTGAGATTATTTTTTGTAAGATTAAATTAATAATCACTATATAAAGATTACTTAATAGTTAGTAGATCATCTTTTACATTCGGAAAGTGATATCTAAAGAACAATACTGATTAATGAACTAATTTACTACTATTATACAAAATGCCTTGGAAACATACTCACACCTTTTAAACTTTTCCCACAATTATCCCATTACAGGCATAAACTTTAATGCGTTTTACTGGGATTCTGAGTAACACATCAACACAAGGTAAAGGAAAGAAGTAAATGTCTATTAAATTAAATCAAATTTGACTAAATGTAATATTTGTTGCTGGTTTGATAACTGGCACAGGACGTTTTTATGATGTAAAACTTTGAACTGGAACTGAAATGCTCTGTACAAATAAACTTGACTTAAAATTTGTAAAAATTTGAAAAGTGTTGTAGTCAATCATTTCTATCAATGAATTAAACTCAGAAATAAATTCTCAACGCAGTAATTCAGTTGTTTTAAGTGCGTTTTTGCAGTGCGTCCTGTAATTGGTTTCCAATCAGAAAGTGAAGTTGTGTGTGTGATTGCCAAACAAAAACCGGCAGGAACCAGTCTGTTAGTTTGAACTTAGTCTTTTTAATATCTGTGAAAGTTGCAAACATTGTGTTGATCTCACCATAAGGTGAAAAAATAAACAGAAATTCACCTGGTTAGCACTGTGAATTAGAAAGATTAAAAGGCACTTTTTTTTTTTTACCAAATGTTCTCCACATGGGCTGTATTCAGTTTCTACGGCGACTTGAAATTAAAAATAAAAATCTGATTCAATCACCCGAATCCACCATCTTTGTGGTGTTTGTGAGCCTCGGTTAGCGCGGCATCGCTCTGCTTTGTGTGACTTTTCTTTTTCTGTGGAGGAAGCGAACGCTACTGTTGACCAGATGTGGCGTCGCTCCAACACGCTCTGGAGACGGCCAACCTCCCACGTCCCCTCATCCTCATCTGGGTTTCCCGTATGATATACAACCCTGGAGCCGAGATGGTGATCACGGGGGCATCGTTTTCATTAGCCCAGCTCTTTCCCTTTCATTCACCCGTGGGATCTTTTGGAAGCGATTACCCCCGCAGTTCGCTTCATGCGCTTACAGACGGCTTGCCTCGTTCCTGACCCTTGATTGTTTTTTTGCTAGCCTGCTTTTCTGCTAAAAGATGGATGGAAATGTTTGAAACGTCCCACCCAATCTTTTCTCTCCGGTGCCATTCGCAACAGAGATGAAAAACACACGACCTGATCCGCGGTGGAAAACTGATGGGCAATAATCTAAAGACATGAACAGATTGGGAAGATGTCATGAGAAGCAGAGCTCATCTAGAAGCATCTCCTGCTTGTTTATTAGAAATAACTGGTGTGAAGCTGTAGTAATATTATAGATGTCATAGTTGGCTTCCAAACTGACTTAGATAACTACACCGACATTTCTCCCAATATTTATTTGTATTTCCACCTCCTCAAGCTTTGGCTTTGACCCCAAAACGCATGGTTGGCTGTAACCTAGCAGTTAGCTGCCTGCTGCACTAGCCTGGTAAAAACCAGTTCTTTGCTGTACGCTTCACTTCGTCCAGAAAGTCTAGACCAAGATGGCTGTTAATGTTAGCTAATGTTAATAATGTTTATAAGTGTGACCAGCACAGACTGAACGTCTCCGTTCACTTCGTCCTCTGCCATTGCTAAAACTAGCTAGCTAGCTGAAATACAATGCTAAAACAGTGCAGAAAGTCGATGTCATCGTTCATAACTTACAAGATAATTTTATTGTTAAGGTTTTATTTGTATATTCTTAAAAGTTTTTATTTATTACTAAACACTTTCAGGTTATCATTAGTGATCCCCAAGTAGAAATTAAAATAAAATCTGAGGATGATTTAGCTCCTGGCCGTGCTAACAGTAACAATAATAAGAATCTCGGAGCCATCCCTCTGTGTTTGCTGTTGACAGGTTCACAGAGGAACGTGTGTTTGCCGTTTTCTGATAAATGAAGTCACAGTACGGCAGCTGACATCTCAGCCGAGGAGGAAACGTTCATCTCAGGTGGACCCAGAATCCGGCTGACGTTTAAACCCAGATCCTGACAACTCGTGTTTCTTCCTCTCCAGCTTTCGGCTTGGAAAAACGCAAAAATAAATTATACTCCCGACTGTGTGTGTGTGTTTGCATTTTACTGCAATATGTCTTTCACTCCTCATCTTCTTGTCATCCAAGGCAACAGGGGCTTGCAAAAAAGTACAAAAACATTTAAATATTACAGACAAGTGGTTGCCCATTTTTTTCCTGCTCCCCTCTTTTAATTAAAAAGAAATTTTGAACACTTACCGCATATAACTAATACTGCGACTCCTTGGAAGGAATTAATCATTGCTTTTCATGACAGCTCAGTGGTATGATTTAGGAAAATAGATGATGTGACTGTAACGTTTTGGTGTGTGTGTGTGTGTGTGTTAGATCTGGAAACACACTTCTGATTTATGTGAGTGGGTGGGAGAGCTGCCATTTCAGACAATAAGCAGAGGCTTGTCAGTCTGCCCCCGGATCGCTGCGGGTGTGAATCCCTCAACGCTGGAGGCAGCTGAATAAACTCAGACGGAGAACGCTGCGGCCGGAGGCAGGCAGCGGAAGAACGCGTTAGCAGGATGCAGGCCCGCTATTTACATTCGGGATCATCACTTCTGCTTTTAATGCTTCATTTACTGTAATTTACATTTCACATCTGACTGTTTTTATGCATCCCTGCGGACATGTTTGATGCTGGGGCGTACTGTGAAAGTGGCTGAAAATGCTGACTGAATTAAAGAAAGCGTGCGTTTAAACGAGACTGAGTCTTAAAGGTTTCTTAAATTAAAATATGTATGTATATGTTGTTTTGTTTTTTTTATTATGTGTTTAGCAGGCACATAATGTCATTTTATAGCATAATCAAGTAACTATATTACCTTCACTTGTTATAAAAATGTATCAAATATATTTTAAACTTAAAAAAATTTACTTTGTAATTTTAACGCCTTGAGATTGGACGTCTGTCTCTTTAAGAAGCTGCTGCTCTCTCTGAAACTCCGCCTTCAGAAAGTCACAACATGGACCTGCAGCCCCTCAACGGCGGGGCTGCAGGTCCACCCCGGCGTTTTGCACAGCTAAATGGTTTCCATGGAGATTGAAGGATTTCTCAGACATACGTATGTTTCTGATGAGCAAATAACATTACAACATGATGTAAGGCGCTAAAAAGTTTTACATAATGCTGCCCCTGAATGAAGTTAAAAGAAAACACATTAACTGCATCTCCTTATGAATGAGTCTTCATTCCTGTATTGTCCCACTCAACAAAATGAGAATGCAATTAAGACTGATGTGGCTCATTCAACTCTTAAAAATAATAAAAAGGTATTTCCCTTTTTGATCGCCACAGAAATCCTTCTCTCATAAATTAAAGACGTCCGTTTGAGTGGTATCTTTAATGCTGTTTTGACAGATGACATAGTGAAGTTTTACACTCACAACTGTAATGTAGACTGATTATGTGGAGAGAAGTGAGGCTTACACCGTTTGACTCCAGGAATTCAAATATTGTGGTAAGTTTTGTTAGAAAAAAAAAAAAAGTAAAATAAAAAAGTAAATACCAATGTGGTGATCAGGATTGGGCCAGAAATTACAACCCGAATGCTGCCAGAATATTTGTATTCATAGCAATAAATGATTTGCCAGTGTGGTGAATCACATGCAGGAGCTTTTAAAGCCTTCCAGTCAGTGCGGGTTTGTTAGACCTCCAAAGCCATTCAGACAAGAAGTCTCTGCACTTCCTCATCCTCACTGTATAAACCGCCGTAAATAAATCTTCACTTTTTGAACTCAAACTTGAGTCGGAAGCTTCACTATCATTACTGTAAGTATAGGTTAAGAATATTTGGTATTAAACATGGAGAGAAAGTATTAGCATGAAGTCAGCTCTGAGTTAGGGTTTGTAGTTGAAAAGTGACAAATGACAGAATCGGCTCCAGGAATAAATTTTAACTTACAGCTGAAAAGCATCTGAAGGTAAAAATATCCCCTCCATAAGATTTTTTTTTTTTTGGCCTAGCAACAGATCTTTTAGTAAAATATTTGTTTTTGGCAGGGATTATGCAAAACATGAGTTTAAGTCGAAGTTTTCAGTTTAAAAAGGAGCTTTAATGTGAAGTTCACCTAGCTGAATGCCGTCATTTAAAGCTGCACTACATGACTTTTATAAGACTTTTTTTTTTACCTATATGTTGGAACTGTCACGATGTCCTATGAGACAAATAATCTGAAATTTTTTTTAGCTCCTTTGCCTTCTCCCAGTGTTAACTAGAAACAACCAATCAGAGCCAGGAGGAGGCGGGCCTTAGCACAGCTAGCATAGCTGTGCTCAAGAGAGTTAGCATGGCTGATAAACTGGATTTCCTGAAATTTTAAGTCAGTTCTCCACTATTAGCACCATAGACATGAATACCATTAGCACATTTAGCAGTAAGTACACAGAGTTGATTGACCCGCCTCCTGGCTCTGATTGGTTATTTTTGGCACATTTGTTCACACACCAATAGCAGCACAGGGAGGAGGTGGAGCAGATCGATCTTTTCACAGATTATCTGCCTCATAACATATCGTCACGATACGGTGACAGTTTTAACTAATATGCAAAAAACATTTTTTTAAAAAATGTAAGTTATATACCGCAGCTTTTTGTACAATTGTCACTGACAAATTAAATGTAAATAATCCGGTTTATTCATGTAATCAACGTGTATTTTATACCCTTTACTTACTTCGCTGGTTTAAACCTCTGAAATTTGATCGCTTTGTTTGTGAAGTCTGTTCACCAAAACGCCTCACCTTCCATAAAAACAACAGCATGGGAACTCCGCTGGACCCCCGATAAAATGCCACACACACACACACACACACACACACACACACACACACACACACACACTCCAGCAGACTGACAGATCCATCATGACTCATAATTCCTCCTGAATCCCGGCAGCGTTCCTGTTTACCAGCGAGCGGTTCAGACAGCAGGAGGCTCCAGCTGCATGTAAAACAATCCATCACACGCGCTCGAGGTCCGACGTGCTGACAGCAGTGATGAGGCCTGGTAACAGATATTACACATCTATTACACATGTGAACACACCCATACATATGCATTAAAGCGTATATGCATGCATATGTGCCGTGGACGTCTCTCTTCTCTACAGACGCGCACACGGTGATTTTATTTATTTA
>NW_006800241.1:543766-562209 GCF_000485575.1 Poecilia formosa | reverse complement strand
ATTTTCCAACTTTTGCCACTGAAATGAACCATAATCCTAATGTTTCTCAAACTCTCTGAGTGCTGTTTGCAAAGTTTGCTTTGCTTTAGCTTGCTGTAAAACCTGCTGTTTGGGTTGAATGGCAGTCAAACAAACCGTTTTAATTAGCTGGACTCTGTCACAGGTGCAGCCTAATATAACTACTTTACAATCTTGTCCCTTTTACCACCCCATACTGCAGCCACTTAAATTTGATAATTTATTATGAGATGTTTTCAACACCGATTGCCAGTGATACAACACGCTAAGACGTATTTAGTGCAATAAATTTAGGGCAGATTTAGGAGTCATATTTTTGATGGACATGTCTTTAAATGTCAGGCCAGTCGCTGGAGTAATACGCCGCTCTCTTCATCTGCAGTTGCGCGATGCATAACGTATAGCCCACCGAGTTATCTCCAGAGCCTCTCATGTGTTAAACAGATCTTGATACCCGCAGCAGGAGGTTGGGGAGATGTTATTCAGCTGGTATTTATAGACGGAAGGAAAGCGGCTTTGATAGGACGTCTCTTGAACGTCCTCCAAGAGGGGATGTACTCGTGTCCTCAGCCTCTTGCCACATCCCCTTTTCATCTCTTTTTATTCTCCGGCGAACAATATGTGGACCTGCCGAGAGTCTGTGCGCAGAGATCTGATGCTCCGTTAAACTGTCAAGAGCCACAAAAATCCCATTGAACTCATTTATAAAAGTCTTTACAGGTCATCCAAGGCCCGATCCCGTCATCAGACATCCAAGGAGTGGAAAGCCGATATTCGTTCAAAGCGAATCTCGTTGTCAGCTGGCATTCCTGAAAGTATTTCGCCAAGAAATCTCATTGCTTTTCTGACACTTACGGAGCTTTTACAGACGCATTGACACCCTGTGAACTTTTTTTCACATTTTTTTCCCACTTTGCAGAACTAACTTCACAGCGTTTTATGATATATGTGTGACAGACCAACGCTGCAGAAACACAAAATCTCACCAAGTCATTCCAGCATAGTTTCTAGAGCAAATATCTCGGTACACTTGAAATAAGACAGAAATAACTTGGAAAGAAACTTTTCAGCAACTTATCTCTTAGATTTCTTTGTATTCCTCTGGAGATTGTTGTGCAAAGAAGGATTTGCCATAAAATCAGTAACATTATGGTCAACACTGAGCATCTTCTTCATGAGACTGCCATACAAGAACAGAGGGTCTTCAGTCAGATGCTTCTTCAAACCCACTGTAACAAAGACTGCTACAGGTGATCCTTCATATCCACAGCCATCAGCACTGACAACTGATGGAAAATTGGTTAATGTGAGTTAAATCAACAGAACATTTTCTTTTGTAATAAAGTCTTTTTTTAATTGAATTGAAAGTCTTAGCTTAACTTAGCTAATCTTACATTACCTGACATTAGCTTAGATTAGCCTACATTAGCTTACCTTACCTCAGTTATGATAATCGTTAGGCATCAGGTGTTAAGTCCTTACAGCTTTAACTCTGTATGTTAAAGCTGGTTCTTTGTAATCTGGTCCACGCTTGGACCGTTCAAGTTGTAGCAAACGAGCCTGTCTCCTAGCAACCAGGAACAAGACATCATCTGAGAGCCGCCGTCGAAAGGATGTTTGTTTGGAAGCTGATCTGTCCTTATGACCATTACAGTGATTAACAAGGCTGGGAGAGGAGAAGTCATGTATTGGATGATCAGGGGCCAATTCATTACTTTTATGACTTTCAAAATGAAACGACACAGAGCAACACAGATGATGTCACAGAATATTCTGTTTTGAAGTTGAACAAATTCCCATGCAGCGATTAGAAATTAGTTTTAAAATATTCACAAAGCAACACACTTGGAACTGGGTGGGAACTAAGAAAATATTCTTTCTTGTATCTCAGCTTTTGCGGCAAAACCTCACAAAGTGTCGGCTGCTTCAGCTCGGTTAAAGTAAAATCCCTGCTTTTGACTTGTCTGTCATTCTGAAAGATGGCTCCTGCTGCTCCAGCTCTTTGTTTCTCTCTCTCTCTATGGAAGAAACACATCCATCCATACATCTGTGCAGCAGGCCACAGAGGGAGAGCGCTAGGCTACATGCAAATAATCAATTTGCTTTAGAAGTCTGCTCCGCATGTGTCAGGGATGTACCGGGTTGATATGAGGATATATGTGTGGGCATGAAAGTTTGCTCTGTGTTGGCGGGGGAGGGAGAGACAGAGCAGGAGGAAACGACAATAGCTAAGTGATGGGAAACATTTAAAAATCAATCAATCAATCGAGTTACTTTAGGGTGCTTTGGTCTCATAAAGTTTCAATTTGAAATCAGGCCTAAATCATGATTAAATGCGTTTGGAGAACAGAATCAACATGTTAGCATTAGCCTAAGCTAGCTACAAACTGCGTCAGATGAAAACATAATCAGCACTATGTTTATTTTCTTAAGTTCTTTAAAAAAAAATCACAAAACGTACATTTCTGTTTCTTTACTCTAACGTAGAACCCATGTGATATCTTTTTTTTTGCAGAAAAAATAATAAATCACAGGGAGAAAAAGATTCAATGCACTTTACAAACAATAAGTAACAATAAAATTTTACATAATCTTGTGAAGACATTTTTTATTTTGTTAAAAATAAAATAACATAAACCGTGATATTTTTAC
This sequence comes from Poecilia formosa, assembly GCF_000485575.1. Classification (NCBI taxonomy): domain Eukaryota; kingdom Metazoa; phylum Chordata; class Actinopteri; order Cyprinodontiformes; family Poeciliidae; genus Poecilia; species Poecilia formosa. Next base: position 559,539 of record NW_006800241.1, on the reverse strand, counting down.
TTTGAATGGTACTGAGATGAGACGAGTTAGATGTGTTTGAAAAACAAGAGTGTCTTCGGTCAGAGGCTTCTTCAAATTCGCTGTAGCACAGGCCGCTACAGGAGATCATTCCTGCCAACAGCCGGCACTGTGTACAAGGACTCTGAAGAATTTGAATTCATCTGAGTTACAACAACATTTAATTTTCCTCTGGGATCAATAAGGTACATTTGAATTTGAATTGAAGCGATTTATTGTGAGGAATTAAAGTATTAAAACACATTTTGTGAGAATAAACCAGTGGTCGCTGAGCTAAAAAACAATTTCATTCCGTTTGCGAAAATACAAACAAAAAGTAATTTGTTAGTACGTGCATGCTGGTTTGTTCAAGCTGCTGTTCGTCTTGTGAATGAAACCAAATGACACAACGGCTGGACGTAGTCTCATTAGGACAGACTCCCTGTCCTCTGACTGCATCTCCTCCTCTCCGTCAGGTCAAAGGTCTCATATTAACAGGTGGGCAGATAATGCGAACCAGGAGGGAGGTCATCCCCGGCTCATTCACACCGCCGCGGAGGAGAAACGACCGTGGAGCGCGGGATTGAGATTACTGGGATTGAAGCTGGCACTTCACAGTCCTCCAAAGCTCCGGGGACGGGGCCAGACTCCAGGTGTCCTCTGCGGGTGGAGGTGTGGAAGCTCCACTTCCTCTTGGCCCGGCAGCAGGAGACCAATTAGGAAAGAAAATGAAAGACTTTTTTTTAAAACCTTTCTTTCATCTCCTTATCTTTCCTTCCTATCTGTTTTCCTCAAGGTTGAATAATGAAAAACCAAGACAGACTTTTGCTTTCATGTGACGTGCGGATGATTCTCCACACGCAGCAGATAAGAGTTGGATACTGCATTCTTGTATGACAGAAAAAGGGAAGCATAAAGTTGCAACAATACATTAAATAATTGGCTTTCATACATAAAAAAAAGTCTTCAGATAGAAAAGCTGGTCCTAATTTGACAACAAACCGCTGAAAAGATTCTAGATTTGAGATTAAGTACTATCTTTTTTGGTTGAGATTATTTTTTGTAAGATTAAATTAATAATCACTATATAAAGATTACTTAATAGTTAGTAGATCATCTTTTACATTCGGAAAGTGATATCTAAAGAACAATACTGATTAATGAACTAATTTACTACTATTATACAAAATGCCTTGGAAACATACTCACACCTTTTAAACTTTTCCCACAATTATCCCATTACAGGCATAAACTTTAATGCGTTTTACTGGGATTCTGAGTAACACATCAACACAAGGTAAAGGAAAGAAGTAAATGTCTATTAAATTAAATCAAATTTGACTAAATGTAATATTTGTTGCTGGTTTGATAACTGGCACAGGACGTTTTTATGATGTAAAACTTTGAACTGGAACTGAAATGCTCTGTACAAATAAACTTGACTTAAAATTTGTAAAAATTTGAAAAGTGTTGTAGTCAATCATTTCTATCAATGAATTAAACTCAGAAATAAATTCTCAACGCAGTAATTCAGTTGTTTTAAGTGCAGCTTAAAAAGTTTTGGGGGAATTTTAAGTAGTGATAACTCATTAATTCATTTTTGTTAAAGCTGACTTTACGTCTAACATGAAAGCCTTACTGAGGACGAACTGTTTATTGATCATGTTTTATGCATTGTTATATTTTAAAATAAAAGAAAGTAAAAGAATAAATGTAATCGGCCTGAACATCTGCTACTAGCACCACCTACTGGTCTGTTAGAGTTTCACACGTTCAGTTCATTTTCACTACTTGATGAAAAAAGAAACCGGTTCATCTGGTGAATAAAACGATCTAATTTGTTACAAGTAGTCAAATTAAGCTCATACAAATAACTATCTAAAGTTTATTAAGTTGTCATAAATTAAGTTATCCAAACTTAATTTGATTACATTACAAATTAGCTAAAAAAATTTTAAGTTGAAGCTCCATTCTGTTTTTGCAGTGCGTCCTGTAATTGGTTTCCAATCAGAAAGTGAAGTTGTGTGTGTGATTGCCAAACAAAAACCGGCAGGAACCAGTCTGTTAGTTTGAACTTAAAGTTTTTTTTTAATATCTGTGAAAGTTGCAAACATTGTGTTGATCTCACCATAAGGTGAAAAAATAAACAGAAATTCACCTGGTTAGCACTGTGAATTAGAAAGATTAAAAGGCACTTTTTTTTTTTTACCAAATGTTCTCCACATGGGCTGTGTTCAGTTTTCCACGGTGACTTGAAATTAAAAATAAAAATCTGATTCAATCACCCGAATCCACCATCTTTGTGGTGTTTGTGAGCCTCGGTTAGCGCGGCATCGCTCTGCTTTGTGTGACTTTTCTTTTTCTGTGGAGGAAGCGAACGCTACTGTTGACCAGATGTGGCGTCGCTCCAACACGCTCTGGAGACGGCCAACCTCCCACGTCCCCTCATCCTCATCTGGGTTTCCCGTATGATATACAACCCTGGAGCCGAGATGGTGATCACGGGGGCATCGTTTTCATTAGCCCAGCTCTTTCCCTTTCATTCACCCGTGGGATCTTTTGGAAGCGATTACCCCCGCAGTTCGCTTCATGCGCTTACAGACGGCTTGCCTCGTTCCTGACCCTTGATTGTTTTTTTGCTAGCCTGCTTTTCTGCTAAAAGATGGATGGAAATGTTTGAAACGTCCCACCCAATCTTTTCTCTCCGGTGCCATTCGCAACAGAGATGAAAAACACACGACCTGATCCGCGGTGGAAAACTGATGGGCAATAATCTAAAGACATGAACAGATTGGGAAGATGTCATGAGAAGCAGAGCTCATCTAGAAGCATCTCCTGCTTGTTTATTAGAAATAACTGGTGTGAAGCTGTAGTAATATTATAGATGTCATAGTTGGCTTCCAAACTGACTTAGATAACTACACCGACATTTCTCCCAATATTTATTTGTATTTCCACCTCCTCAAGCTTTGGCTTTGACCCCAAAACGCATGGTTGGCTGTAACCTAGCAGTTAGCTGCCTGCTGCACTAGCCTGGTAAAAACCAGTTCTTTGCTGTACGCTTCACTTCGTCCAGAAAGTCTAGACCAAGATGGCTGTTAATGTTAGCTAATGTTAATAATGTTTATAAGTGTGACCAGCACAGACTGAACGTCTCCGTTCACTTCGTCCTCTGCCATTGCTAAAACTAGCTAGCTAGCTGAAATACAATGCTAAAACAGTGCAGAAAGTCGATGTCATCGTTCATAACTTACAAGATAATTTTATTGTTAAGGTTTTATTTGTATATTCTTAAAAGTTTTTATTTATTACTAAACACTTTCAGGTTATCATTAGTGATCCCCAAGTAGAAATTAAAATAAAATCTGAGGATGATTTAGCTCCTGGCCGTGCTAACAGTAACAATAATAAGAAACTTTTTCTAATCTCGGAGCCGTCCCTCTGTGTTTGCTGTTGACAGGTTCACAGAGGAACGTGTGTTTGCCGTTTTCTGATAAATGAAGTCACAGTACGGCAGCTGACATCTCAGCCGAGGAGGAAACGTTCATCTCAGGTGGACCCAGAATCCGGCTGACGTTTAAACCCAGATCCTGACAACTCGTGTTTCTTCCTCTCCAGCTTTCGGCTTGGAAAAACGCAAAAATAAATTATACTCCCGACTGTGTGTGTGTGTTTGCATTTTACTGCAATATGTCTTTCACTCCTCATCTTCTTGTCATCCAAGGCAACAGGGGCTTGCAAAAAAGTACAAAAACATTTAAATATTACAGACAAGTGGTTGCCCATTTTTTTCCTGCTCCCCTCTTTTAATTAAAAAGAAATTTTGAACACTTACCGCATATAACTAATACTGCGACTCCTTGGAAGGAATTAATCATTGCTTTTCATGACAGCTCAGTGGTATGATTTAGGAAAATAGATGATGTGACTGTAACGTTTTGGTGTGTGTGTGTGTGTGTGTTAGATCTGGAAACACACTTCTGATTTATGTGAGTGGGTGGGAGAGCTGCCATTTCAGACAATAAGCAGAGGCTTGTCAGTCTGCCCCCGGATCGCTGCGGGTGTGAATCCCTCAACGCTGGAGGCAGCTGAATAAACTCAGACGGAGAACGCTGCGGCCGGAGGCAGGCAGCGGAAGAACGCGTTAGCAGGATGCAGGCCCGCTATTTACATTCGGGATCATCACTTCTGCTTTTAATGCTTCATTTACTGTAATTTACATTTCACATCTGACTGTTTTTATGCATCCCTGCGGACATGTTTGATGCTGGGGCGTACTGTGAAAGTGGCTGAAAATGCTGACTGAATTAAAGAAAGCGTGCGTTTAAACGAGACTGAGTCTTAAAGGTTTCTTAAATTAAAATATGTATGTATATGTTGTTTTGTTTTTTTTATTATGTGTTTAGCAGGCACATAATGTCATTTTATAGCATAATCAAGTAACTATATTACCTTCACTTGTTATAAAAATGTATCAAATATATTTTAAACTTAAAAAAATTTACTTTGTAATTTTAACGCCTTGAGATTGGACGTCTGTCTCTTTAAGAAGCTGCTGCTCTCTCTGAAACTCCGCCTTCAGAAAGTCACAACATGGACCTGCAGCCCCTCAACGGCGGGGCTGCAGGTCCACCCCGGCGTTTTGCACAGCTAAATGGTTTCCATGGAGATTGAAGGATTTCTCAGACATACGTATGTTTCTGATGAGCAAATAACATTACAACATGATGTAAGGCGCTAAAAAGTTTTACATAATGCTGCCCCTGAATGAAGTTAAAAGAAAACACATTAACTACATCTCCTTATAAATGAGTCTTCATTCTTGTATTGTCCCACTCAACAAAATGAGAATGCAATTAAGACTGATGTGGCTCATTCAACTCTTAAAAATAATAAAAAGGTATTTCTGTTTTTGATCGCCACAGAAATCCTTCTCTCATAAATTAAAGACGTCCTTTTGAGTGGTATCTTTAATGCTGTTTTGACAGATGACATAGTGAAGTTTTACACTCACAACTGTAATGTAGACTGATTATGTGGAGAGAAGTGAGGCTTACACCGTTTGACTCCAGGAATTCAAATATTGTGGTAAGTTTTGTTAAAAAAAAAAAAAAAGTAAAATAAAAAAGTAAATACCAATGTGGTGATCAGGATTGGGCCAGAAATTACAACCCGAATGCTGCCAGAATATTTGTATTCATAGCAATAAATGATTTGCCAGTGTGGTGAATCACATGCAGGAGCTTTTAAAGCCTTCCAGTGAGTGCGGGTTTGTTAGACCTCCAAAGGCATTCAGACAATCGTCTCTGCACTTCCTCATCCTCACTGTATAAACCGCCGTAAATAAATCTTCACTTTTTGAACTCAAACTTGAGTCGGAAGCTTCACTATCATTACTGTAAGTATAGGTTAAGAATATTTGGTATTAAACATGGAGAGAAAGTATTAGCATGAAGTCAGCTCTGAGTTAGGGTTTGTAGTTGAAAAGTGACAAATGACAGAATCGGCTCCAGGAATAAATTTTAACTTACAGCTGAAAAGCATCTGAAGGTAAAAATATCCCCTCCATAAGATTTTTTTTTTTTTGGCCTAGCAACAGATCTTTTAGTAAAATATTTGTTTTTGGCAGGGATTATGCAAAACATGAGTTTAAGTCGAAGTTTTCAGTTTAAAAAGGAGCTTTAATGTGAAGTTCACCTAGCTGAATGCCGTCATTTAAAGCTGCACTACATGACTTTTATAAGACTTTTTTTTTTACCTATATGTTGGAACTGTCACGATGTCCTATGAGACAAATAATCTGAAATTTTTTTTAGCTCCTTTGCCTTCTCCCAGTGTTAACTAGAAACAACCAATCAGAGCCAGGAGGAGGCGGGCCTTAGCACAGCTAGCATAGCTGTGCTCAAGAGAGTTAGCATGGCTGATAAACTGGATTTCCTGAAATTTTAAGTCAGTTCTCCACTATTAGCACCATAGACATGAATACCATTAGCACATTTAGCAGTAAGTACACAGAGTTGATTGACCCGCCTCCTGGCTCTGATTGGTTATTTTTGGCACATTTGTTCACACACCAATAGCAGCACAGGGAGGAGGTGGAGCAGATCGATCTTTTCACAGATTATCTGCCTCATAACATATCGTCACGATACGGTGACAGTTTTAACTAATATGCAAAAAACATTTTTTTTTAAATGTAAGTTATATACCGCAGCTTTTTGTACAATTGTCACTGACAAATTAAATGTAAATAATCCGGTTTATTCATGTAATCAACGTGTATTTTATACCCTTTACTTACTTCGCTGGTTTAAACCTCTGAAATTTGATCGCTTTGTTTGTGAAGTCTGTTCACCAAAACGCCTCACCTTCCATAAAAACAACAGCATGGGAACTCCGCTGGACCCCCGATAAAATGCCACGCACACACACACACACACACACACACACACACACACACACACACACACACTCCAGCAGACTGACAGATCCATCATGACTCATAATTCCTCCTGAATCCCGGCAGCGTTCCTGTTTACCAGCGAGCGGTTCAGACAGCAGGAGGCTCCAGCTGCATGTAAAACAATCCATCACACGCGCTCGAGGTCCGACGTGCTGACAGCAGTGATGAGGCCTGGTAACAGATATTACACATCTATTACACATGTGAACACACCCATACATATGCATTAAAGCGTATATGCATGCATATGTGCCGTGGACGTCTCTCTTCTCTACAGACGCGCACACGGTGATTTTATTTATTTATTTTTTTCTTGTGGTTTTTCGGCAGAAATTTTTTTTTTTGATTGATTGACGTTGAATTTATACCCGCCAATCAGTGGGGGTAATTTTCGTGCATCAGTTGGAGTAAATTCACTGAAACATTTACTAACGTGGCACCGTGCAGATATATCTCTGTTTTTATTCTTTTTTTTTAAAAAAAAATTGGTCTCCGTAAAAGCGCAAACGCTGCTGTTTCACCAGAACGTGTCCAAAACAGGATATGCTTCAGTAAACTGCAGGTTTTCGATCCTTATTTTTTATTTGTTTATGTATTTTCTGGCATAATATCTGCTAGTTACAGCAAGTGGCAGTTTTTAATTTAAAAGTTGAACGCCCAGCGTGGTGTTTGTGCAAGAACTGCCCATAAATAATATCTATTCTAACAGTTTGTAAAACATTACACCAAACAACAATTGAAACTGAAACTGAAAATTGCCACTAATATGACATTGTGAAAAATGATGTACTTACTATTCACTAGTAGTAGTTGCATTTCAATTTGACAAACATGTTCTTAATGAAACCCCTCGTTTTTCAATGAAGACGAGCTGTTTTTTTTTGTTGTTTTTTTTGTCCATATCAAAATTGGTTTATTTCCCAGAACTGCAATAAAGATACTTTTTTCCCATCAAAGGTGTCACAACAGCCGGATGTTGCCGGAACGTTTAGCTTACAGGACAAGATGAGATTTTGAAAGTTTGCTTTCTTAAATAATGTAAACCTTTTGTTTTGTGGGTGAGATCTGTTTGTTTAAAACAGATGGGAGAAAGCAGTTTCTCCCATCATAAGCTTCATGAGACCATATTATTTCATTTTATGTGTACTTTTTAAAACAGTGTAAGACATAAAAGGGAAAAGCTAAATTGGAGACATTTTAATGAATTCAACAAAACATTTTTGTTTAAAGGATATCTGTAAATCAATGTAGATCCAACACAAATGAAGAACTTTGCACATGTGCCTTATTAATAGAAAAATAATACAGGTTCCTAATGTTTGGGGGATGGTCCGGTCAAATTTAGGAAGTATAATGAATTAATAGAACATTAAAAAAAATGACACAGTAGAATAAAAGATAAAAAAAGATCTGTGTGTAAACCTGAGTGGTGTTGAATGTCATGGAAATGGTAGAAATCTTCTTTTTTTAGTTTAATTTAATAACAGTATATTTTAAACAGGCAATTTAAAATCACATAAACATATTTATAGGAGTAATGTTAAGAAACTGGACTTTTGGTCTGTCAGTTTGTGTGAGTAAATGACTAAAACTGCACACAGCGTGTTTCAGATTCAGGTGTGTGAAGGAAATACCACTGACCTCAGTTTCACACCTTGCAGCATTTAAATGAGAGTAAATTAGGTGTTATAACATCGCAGCTTGTCTTGGTGCCAGCTGGAAACACATACACACTTGAGCGGCAACCAGTTCACACGTATTTACGCGCACATGTTGGATAACTTAATATCTGAGCGTGTTGGGACACAGTTTATTTAGTGCGCTAACTCTCAATCAGTCATCGCGTTCAAGTGGACGCAGGTCGCTTTTGGAAACGCACACAGGAAACATAAAAAGGTTAAATCAGTAGATCTGGAGTTCCTTTCTGGCCGTTAATCATGAAAATTATAGATTTTTCTTCTCTGGTTTTGCTCCAGGGTAAGGATTTGCATGTGCAGCACCTTTCACACAGGTTTCCCTACACACTGACCCACTTTTTCCACTTCCGATACCGATACTGATACTGATATCTGAGGTTCTGATCCATCAGGTGTTTTGGTTCTTCTGCTTACTTGTCTTAAGTAAAGGGTGAAATTTAGACATTGTGTTGTGTTGACTAATGTGCACTGTGCTAGTCAAATAAATTAGATGAACCTATAAATTAAACGAAACTTCCTCCTTCATTTGGTTTGGACACAGATAAAGAAATTTTTTTTTTTTAAATAGTTAAAGGTTCAGCTAATTATTGTGGGGAAAACATATACGAAGAGTGTTCCAGGAATTGTTGATGAAACACGATCAGACTTTTTGTAAAGAATAAAAATAACTGTAAAAGAAAGCAGTTTCATAAGCTTCATGACATCTCTGTCAGCCGTTAGCTAGAAGTTTATCCACCACAGCTTTGGCTCGTTACTTCACTTTTTAATCCAAGATGTCGACTGTTTCACAACGCTGGGTTGAACGGGTCTCCAGCAGAGATACAGAGTATTTTTACTGAGCGAGGAAGATCATTCTAGAGAATACAGGAAACAAATATGGCGATATTTCGCCTTTAATCGATGCCAGGAGAGCACGGCCTCATGTCTCTGGGTAATTTTTCTTCTTCTTCTTCTCTGCGTGACGCAATGAAAGTGGCTGTCCCATGAAAAAAGACAATGTAAAAAAAACGACACGTATTACTCATTATGATTAAATGACGGAAAAGAAGACCGAAACTGCATTTGGCTGTGGGATCGAGGTCGTCTCAAGAAGTTAGAACGAGTTAAAACCCGTCATCTAAACGGAGTTTGTCTGTGTTCGCCTTCTAATTTCTTCAGTAGGCAGATTGGGGGAGGGAGGAAGAGAGCTGGGTTTGAATCCAAAGAAACCACTTTTGTCTTCCACTTCACAGGGAAGAAACGAACGCTGTCAGGCTGACTAATGAGCGGCTCTCTGCTGCGGTGGAATCGACAGAGAGTTTCGGTCTAATGTCAGACATTCGCCGATCGACCGGGCCCTGATGGATTGTAGAATCTGGCTCTGGTTACGTCCTACCCTGGCATTCGCTCATCCCTCCGTTCCCTCTCTACTTTGGAAACAGACGATAAACACATATAATACGCTTGCCGCCTCACACTGATTTGGCTGCAAGCGTTCCTGTTTTTCATGAGAACCATACAGAAATCTCAATAATCTCTACTAAACGATATGACTCAGCCTAGTTTTAACAAGTGTATGCGAATCGATTCATCAATAATATTGATATCAAGCCGGTATTGGATCGATGCTAGAGCGACAAGATCGATACTTTTGTTTCAGTTCCACAAATAAAAAAACTAAATGTAAAATGTTTGTCAAACTTAAATAATAAAAAGTGTCGGTATTGGTAACAGCATCAGTATTGGAATCGGCGATACCAGCCCTGTTTTTACTCAGTAACGTATCGATTTCCAAATATGCCGTATCATGCACATCTACTAGATAGAGCTTTTCAAGAATAAAATGTCTTCATGTTAACAGATGACTAAGTGAAGTATAGGTGCATTGTTTCTGTCTGGGTGTCTAAGGTCTCTGCCAGGGGTGATTCTAGCATGAATGGTGCCCTGGGCTGGCCCCCTCATTCTGCCTTTAAATTGGCCACAAACCCAAATCCAACAACTGGACTGAAGTGGAACGACGCGCAAACAAATAGCAGATGACAAAGGATGTTAATGCAAATGAAAACCAGACAGTGAGCAGCAGAGAAAATGTGAAAACTTACAGATATCTGAGCTTATTGCCATTAGGTAGAAACTCACCGAAGCCAAGAATTAATAATTAGACCTTGTTGTTTGCATAATTTGTTCCCAATTATATCCTTACATCTTTGAAGCAAATTGGAAAATGTAAAAGTAGAAAACCATTGCATTATTGAAAAAGTATGTTAAATAACAAAACAGTGGGGTTATTAAAAATAGCGCTGCGAGGTTGACGAGGCAACCGTCTGATTGGCTGTAATTCTGCGCTTCACCCCGTCTGCCCCTTCACCGCCGTCCTGTCAACGCAACAACAGGAGAGGAGACAAGGTGCTGAAACCGCACAGCTCCCCGTGGGACCCCCAAACGCCCACTGCTAACACACACACACACACACACGCACACACACACAAGAGTGTGTATGATGATATACAAGTAAAGTTTGCATGTACAGGTAGAACTGGTCAACACAGAAAAGGAGCCAGAAAAGGAGGAGAATAATGAGAGTGTCTCTTGTGGGAAATTTGTAAAAATCTTTTTGTTTCTGCCCAATTTGGACTGTGCTAAACAAAAAGTTAAATTTTTATGTTTTCTGGGCTAAGTAGATATACTGATGTCCATTTAATGGCCAGTATTTTTATCATCTAAACCATATATTGTAATTTTATTTGATAAATTCATACAGAGTTGTTCTGAAATGCCCAAATTTCTGTGAAATTATTGCGAAGCAAAGTATTGATAAAACATTAAAATACTAGATGCAAAAAGCTTTTTTATATGCAAGTTTTTGGCAAAATGTATTTTTTTTTTCAAAAATAATTACTTTCATTAGAATGTTGTATGATGTGTTGAGAAAAACCTTTTCCTGTAAGATGAAAAAAAAATTGGTTAAATGAAAATCATTCTACATCTAAATCTAACAGGGCTATGAACAATTTTTGGTTTAACTGTAAATGTGCAAATGAAAACTGTTTTCTTGGGACTTCAGAAAAATTTGAATAAAGTTTGTGTGAAAGTTAAAGTTTCTAATAAACAGGAGGTAATTAGAAAGCTGCAATTAAAGGGTTAAAAACTTAATGTTTTCACTTTCAACTTTGTTCAAAACATTTATGTGATAAACTATGCAGTTTATTCAGTAAATGAACTGAACTTAATAAAAGTAAACTACCACAACGCTGCTCGTAGATTTCCTCTCATTCTCTGAAATATTCAGTTTATCTGAGTTATTTTTGACAGAGTTCATCAATATTTATTCAAGCTAACTTTAAAGAAGTCGTTTTTTTTTCTTTTGTCCAATCTCTGCTAATGTTAATTCTTTAGTTTTCTCCATGATCCTCCATCTTAAAGGGGCAGTATTGTGTGTTTTCCAGACATATAGTGTCATTTCATAGCACAGTCAAGTAACTGTTACCTTCGGTCGCTATAAGAAATGCTATATTTATCAAGTATGACTTAAAAGAAATTTGACTTTACAATTTAACACACTGAAATTGGGTCTCTGTCTCTTTAAGAAACTCCTGCTTTCTTAAAGAAAGCAGGAGTTGGGATGACTCCTTCAGGAAGTCATCCCAACATGGCTCCTCTATTATTAACCCTTTAGCAACATTTTTACCAGCATTGCACTGACATGTTTGCTAAATGCTGCTGGCTAGTCTGAAGGAGTTGAGTGGGGAAATGGAGAGGGAAGGGAGAGGACTGTTCTGTGAGCTGGAAGCTTGGAAGACTGGAAAGGAGGAGCTTTGTCCAAGAAGGCGGAGCTAGGTCCACCCAGGTGTTTTGAAAAGCTGAATGGTTGCCATGGGAGATTAAAAGACTTCTCAAACATCCATGAAAGAATCAAGGCAACACTCCAGGTGGGAATAACTTTATAACATGATGTAAAGTTCTAAAAAGTAAATCTGACATATTACTGCCCCTTTAAGAGCAGCTTCATCGGAGCCAGTGGTTCCCCAGCTTTAGAACCCAAAGACGTCCTGGTCCTTCTGCTGTTCCCCTGAGAGGTTTATGTTGACACTTGATTCCCTCACCGCTCGTTTAATAACCATCTGAACGTCAGCGAAGCTCACTGATAGCTTGAGCATCCAGATCCACTTTGCTGTTGTAGCGAAGAAGAGGAACGGGTCCAGCTCCCCATTTCACACATGGACCGTCACACGTATCCGTAATGAGACCCAGATCCTCCCCTGGGAGCCAAACATTGCTTTGCACAAAATACTTTGTCCTGGATGTTTATTATGCTTGCTGAGGCTCATCCCGTCAGAGAGCAGCATGCGTGAGGTCTCCCGACAAGTTATATATCTGCATTTCTTGTTATCGCGCTTTATAGTTTTTTTTGTGGTGTTTTTTTTTATTCCCTTAGCCAGATTCCACTCTCTGGTGTTTTTTAACTCGGGGTGTGATTGATTGCCCCCACCGGCGGGACGTTTGCTCTCTTCTTCAGCTGTTGGAATCGGCGCGCATACTGCTCGGTCGGTGTCTGTCTGTCCGTCCGCTGCTTGGCTGGCCCTCCACTCAGCCACCTGGGTGGTGGTCGTCCTGTTGACTCTGAACGCCTGAAATGTCAGAGGGGACAGCCCATCTTTCACCATCAGGCAGTAGCCCACACCCCTCCATCAGACTTTTTTTTTTTTGCTGTATTATGACAGGTGGACTGTCGGTCACCACCAGAAGAACTTTCCTACCAACATCTCTCCTTTGCTCAGGATGCATAGACTGTTTTTGTCCATTCTACAAGTCTGTAAATGTAACGCCTAGAAGATTAATGCGATATTCTAATGGAGAATGAAGGAAGTAAAACGATAAAATGGACAGGATTTTCCAGAAAAAAAACTAAAAGGAAAAAACGAAAGCACAAAATGAGACAAAGGAAAACAGAAAAGGACCCCAAAATAACTTTAGATATGGATTTTAGGGAGAAACATTCCTATGGAGATCTGAATTAGCATGGAAAATGAATCACCTTATTGGTGAAAAGTGGAAAAGAAAGCACGAAATCTTCACTCATCACCTGGTCGGCCTCGGGCCGCTCCCTGGAGATCAGACTGCAGAGTTTCTGTTTCTTTTTCTCGACTACAAATTGAGTGACTGACAGGTTTTTTTTTTAAGTTATTTGCTCCAGATTATTTGCAGTAATCTAGAAGACAAAATGTAGAAGAACCATGATGAAACAGGAGTGAATACAAACATTCAAACATAAGTTACATCAACAACTGCTTTGCTGTTCTCTGTACTAAAACAAACTATTAAGCTATTCTGTCATTTAGCTCAAAACAATACTCCACTATTAACTATTAACTAGATGCCTTGTTAGCTAGTTAGCTAAAATCTGAGGACTGAAAGTTTCTCGCTTGACTTTTTAACAGACTCTGTGAAGAGTTAGTTGTCGTCACTGTTGTCATGTAACAAAATGTTCATTATACAGGAAAATGTTCTTTATTTTAGGCTATGCTGAAAGTACAAATCCACATTAGGGCTATCGTAGATAAAAAGAAAAAGTACGAGTAAATTAACGCCAAGAAAATTTCTGAGATTAGTCCCAAAATTTAAATAAATAAATAAATAAAAATAAAATAAATAAACGTGGAAATTTGTGAGTTTCAAAAATTGAAAATTCCTTTTGTTTTCTAGCAAATTTTTGAGCTTGATCTCAAAATTTCTGAATTCTTTTCGAGCAAATATAGAACTCTTTTCACACTCAGAAGTTATCTTGTTTTTTCTAGAAAATCTCTGAGTTTTTTCTGGCAAAAATCTACTCCATTTTAATCTACAATGGCCTTTATATGATTTCTTATCTAATAAAGGCTGACTTTTACCACTTACATCATCACGTCGTGTTGGATCTGCTTTGTTTGATCTCAACAGCAGCTTTTGTCTGTACATTACCTTGTTCCACATATCACGTTACCTGAGTACTTGTTTAATGAGATTCACAAAGATGTGATGGTAAGAGACGCAAAAGAAAGGGGAAGCAAGAGGACCAGCATCTACAGGGTGGCCAGGAAACAGGAGCAGAATGTCTCTGTACACACACACACACACACACACACACACACACACACACCAGTCGACATCTAAGCCCATTTCCCAACCAGTCTTTCTTGGCCGGCATAAAACGAGGTCTCACATCGACCAGGCGTGAGAGAACATACCAGCTTAGGTCCAAATCTGACGCAACAAAGAGCTCCGACACGGTGCCTGAGGAAATAATAATGAATATGGAAAGATAGTGCGTATTTTGTTCTGCAAATGCAACCAGATGCACAAAGGTGGAGGGGAGGGAGGAAAAATCAGGAGCAGATGTTCCGAAAAACAAGAGGTCCCAGCGACCGAGAGCAGCCGGTTGTGCCCTGCAAACATGTTGTAACCTTACCCAGCGTGGAGCATAATCACTTGTAGCATGTATATCGCCACTTTGTAATGAGGTGAGCTATAGAGAAGAGAGGAGTCCTGCAGCTGCTGCCTGGGAAACTTCGCTTTGCTTTGTCGAGAAGGCAGCCAGACACAACACCGGTTAATTGACACGAAGACGAGGAAACCACACATGTCTGACACATTTCTATAGCCTACTGTAAATGTTGCGGTGGGAGCGGTGGAGTTGCATATTATCTTCGCCTTCTATAGGCTACCCGGGGTTCAGACACGCATACGGGACAAAGAGAAGGAGCCTTGAGTTCAGCGAGAGAGCCCAGATAGTTCTGTGGTATTCCCACGCTGTGGTGTTAGGGAATGAGGTTTTTTGAAAAGTACATACGTCTAATTTGACTTTATGTCACAGCAATTAACTTAGCAAAACAAATCTGATTTACGCAATAATATTTGTGCAAATTTGCAAATATACAACTCCCAGAAACAAGTTACTACTATCGCTACTGCTAGTATTGCTGATTGTACTATTACGCTACTAGTTTAGCTCATGTTAATTCACTGTATTTAAGAACATGTGAACTAAATAAAGTACTTTTAAAGTCCGCGGAAAGTCTAATGGTGTTTCATTTTGACGTCTGGAAAATGTAATCACAGGACGTTCAGCGAATGTTCAAGACAACGTTCCACCGACGTCGTTAGAACATTCAAATGCTAGCTAGGGTACTTTAAGGACAACAAAGAAAGAAAATAAATTATGTTATAAAAATAAAACAAAGCAAATAAATTACAATATATGGCAATATAGTCCCTTTTTGTTGACACTATACTGCTACTAATAACAACTTATTATTATTGCTGTCATCATTAATGAAACTAGTTTGAAAACATAAATTAGATTAAAGTGATCTTTATGTTGTTTGCCTTTACCTATATTAGAGACTATGGTTAATGTCTTTCAAACAAAACAGCAAAACAAAATACAAAAAAAAAATGCTTAAAAGGTAACCAAAAAAATAGCTTGTGTCAAAAAAGGTCAATTTTCACAATTGTTTTGCATCTGGATCACCATAGATCTGCTCTAATTAAAAAACGAAAACTCCTAGACACTTCAAACCTGCACTGGATTTTTCTGCTCTAATAGCAGAATAATTGAAACCATGTTTGTGATTTGTGAAGCTTTTTTCTGATTTGTGAAA
>NW_006800241.1:502009-542795 GCF_000485575.1 Poecilia formosa | reverse complement strand
CACCATTTATCTTCCGGTGTGAAACACATACAACAGAACATGCAGCCAATTTTTGAGCTGGAAAACAGGGTGATATAAAGAAAAGTAGCATAAAAAACGTTGAAGTTAAGTGAAGATTTTACTGAATTTAACACAGCCTTATTTTTTATTTGGCAGTTACTATTTTTGCGCCAAAGAAACTGTATTATATATTCGACTTCCTCCTTTGTTCATGTTTATTTCTGTTGGCTTGTTTGGCCTTGCTTCCTGGTTTATTTTGTGATTTTTTTCTCTTTTCGGTAAACGGCACACTAAGTTCTAGGTTTCAGTTTCCTTGCTAGATCCTGCCAAAACTCCTGCTCGGCTATTTTCCTTCTGAACTGAAACGCGGTTGAGTCTATTGTCCTTTAACAGCCACCGTAGAGTGAACTCCCATTCCAACATGGCGCTCCCCTTGCGGACCAATTTGAAACATTTCATCCGCTTAATTCAGAGGTTTAAACCCCTGAAAAGGTGCTTCTGTGCTGCTGCCTGCCCGGAAATCAAGGTACGTGTTGTAGAGCGAAGGTAGTTCCGGTCTCGGCTGTGAGAAAAGTATGTCTTAGCGTGGTTTTATTAAAGTTTAGAGAACATTGGTGCCGTCGGCAGCAGGTCATCCTGTCTGTCTCTGTTGTAAACAGAGCAGTGAGCTATGTTGGAGGTATACATCTCTACTAAACGTGCTGCCAGCACTGGGTTGTGGAAAAAACTCACACCGTCACGGCTGCAACAGCTTTTAGAGGCGGGTTAAAACAGGGAAAGACTAGAAAATGACTTGTAGTTGTTGCTGAAATGCTGAAAAATATCCGTCTGTAGGGTTTAATATGTTTTTCGGGAGAAGCTGATTTGCGACAGGTCGACGTCATGTTTTTATGTTGTCGAGCAACGCGGATAACTATGTAGTTTATTGTCACTTGCTTTATCTGAGCTC
Organism: Poecilia formosa; assembly: GCF_000485575.1. Taxonomy (NCBI): domain Eukaryota; kingdom Metazoa; phylum Chordata; class Actinopteri; order Cyprinodontiformes; family Poeciliidae; genus Poecilia; species Poecilia formosa. Next base: position 541,846 of record NW_006800241.1, on the reverse strand, counting down.
ATACCAGTCATTGCATTGTGAATTTACACACATGAAAGGAAATATTTACCCAAATCTTCCTTTAAAAATGCATTCCAGGAAATATAGTAAATTAGCGACATAATAAACCGAAAAAGGGATTAAATTTTGGACACTTTCATGTTCCTCGAAGTACTTTAAAGGAATTTCCAAAGATGTCCAACATAATGTTAAACTGAGATTCGTCATTTCATGTAATCGTTATTCATAAGAATATGTTTGTATGCTTGGCAAATTTCATCGTGACTTTAGCTAAACTTATTACTGTAAGTTTATCTTTCATAAAATCACAGACATTAAGTTAAAAATCTAAAACTCGCAAGATTTCTTTGACTTATCGAAGGTAGTAGACACAATTAAACGCTGCTCAGGTGTTTTACAGATCTGTCGGTCTGGAAATTGTTGCAAAGTAATTTCTAAGGTTGTGGGAAATCAGAGGAACTCAATAAAAATCATTGTAGAGGGAGAAAACATGGAACAGTGGTACAGGAGTCAGTGACTTACCAAAATTACTACAAGAGTGCATTGATGAGCAGGAGGTGACAAAAGAACCCAAAATAATATTTGAGATTAATGTTTTAAAGGGGCAGTATCATGTAAAATCAACATTGTTGAGCTTTCCATCATGTTTTAAAGTTATTCCCTCATAAAAAACATGCGTGGAGTGTTACCTTGATTCTTTTATGTGTGTTTGAGAAATCCTTGAATCTCACATGGCAACCATTCAGCTGTGCAAAATGCCTCGGGGGAACCTAGCCCCACCTTCAAGATGCAGCGCATCCTCTGAGCTGCAGTTTCCAAATTTCTGATCTTCCACCTTCCCCCGTTACTCCCCCACTCAGCTCCTTCAGACTAGCCAGCAGCAATTGGCAAACACCTGGTGGAACTGAGCATCAGCTGAGCTCATTATAGGAGCCTGGAAAACGCTGGTAAAACGTTGGTAAAGGGTTAATAGAGGAGCCATTCTATGATGACTTCCTGAAGGCGGAGCTTCAGAAAGAGTAGGAGTTTCTTAAAGAGACAGAGGCGTTAACTTATATCGGACCTTTTTTTGTCTGTGTATTATTATTAGTGTGTATTAGCTTTAATGTCAGTCATATTAAAGTAATATTTTATACATAATTTATAACATCTGAAGTTTTGTAGTTGATTGTGCTATAAAACAGCACTGTGTGCCTGGAAAATACATAATACCGCCCCTTTAAAATTTGATACAATAATCCCTTTGATCTCGGTGTAAAGGCTGGCAAAAATTTCCAAAAACAAAACCGAACAAAACAAAACAGAAATATGGGTTATAAACTCAGCTTGGACCAAAACCTCTTCTGAAGTGGCCTTCTTTTAGTCAAAGAAGAAGGAGGTCGCTCGTCCTCCCTCAACCCAACTTAAAGTAAAATTTCAATCTGAAAAGAACTGCCTACATTCATTAAAACAGCTTCCAGTTGAAGGGAAGGCTTGATATTCACTGTTTTACCATTTAAAAAATGAAAACATCTTAAAATATGCAGTTTTATAATTAGAGTGTCTCAACGAAGGCCAGCTATTTGTTTCTTCGACCTTACAGCCACACCCGGCTATAAAAGTCCAGCCCTGTGTTCTGATATCCCTCTCCTGTAGTCCAGTTATTGGCTGATATCAGTCATGTCAGCTGCAGGCTTAAGGAAAGAGGAAGTGACTTCTAATTTGCTTCTCTCTCTCTCTCTCTCTTTTTCCCCCCCAGTTAGCCTCAAATTCAGTTACTCGGGTGTCAGCTAAAACCATTAGAGCAGCTCCTGCGCCACATGGGAGAGGCCAGCGAGAGTGGGGGGAAACGTGGCCTCTCCTTTGAGGATGTTCATTAACTGCCCTATTTATTTTCAACTGTCAGAAAAGCCTGCTAATTCACAGCAGTCCCTCCTGTGTAATTAAGTCTGTCGTAATCATTCTCCGGCCAGAGCCTTTGCTCAGAACGTTCTGCGTTTAGCCTTTTTTTTTTTCTCAGCAGCATTCCCGCGTGCCTACTTATGCCTGTTGTTGAAAATTCATCTCGCTAAGTCGAATTACAGAACCGGTCTGTAGAAAAGCAGCCGCAGCCGAGCTCTGGGAGCCCCGTAACGTTTCGGTTGTGTTGCCTGAGCTTTTCTCCTGACCGTCGGAGTTTTAATTAAAACAAACTGAGCATGCGATACTGTGCCCTTTGAGCTGCCACTCCGGTCACAATTCTGCTGCCTTTGCAGGAGGAAATGACTAACCTCCACTGAGATGTTGGAGGTGGAGGTTTGCCCTGAGTGTTACCATAATTACATACTGATAAATTTACGATGTGTGCACTCTAGGTGTTTTTTTTTCTTCTTTTTTAAGTTTTTTTTGCTGTGGTGGAACCTTTTGTGTGTGTGTGTGTGTATTCAGGTATTAGCTTTAATGTCAGTCATTTGTTTCCTGTGAGTTAAGTAAAAACTGAAGTGTGGACTGTAACACTGAAGGAGGTGAAGAAAACAAAACAAGAAAACTGTTGATCTGAAGCAAGCAGCCAAAAAGAAAAAACATAAGCTAATATTTTTTCACTGCTGCTCCATATGTCAGTGTGGAAAAGTAATGTGAAGTTGGAGAACTAATCAACGCTTTGATTTACTTGAACAACTAAATAAAAAATTTTAACAGATGAAGTTGTGTAATTTCTGATGTTTATTGTGACGTTTGTCTCACATGAATGATGTAAAAGTCATTGTCGATGACTTTGTATCAACAATCAGATACAAAAACAGTGTCCGATTGTTTTCACTTTGAAAATAATGGGACACTTATCCGATTCTGCATATGGAAGTGGCAGAAATCTTTTTTTTTTTTAGGGGAGCATCTTGAATGCAAATTGACACGAGCATCACCGTAGAATTAAAAACCCCAATACAGTAAATAGTAGCAAATCCTGAACTGAAATATTTATAGACGTTCTTTAAAACCTCTTATCGTATTCACAAAGTGAACTTTAACGGTATTGGGTGTTGCCAATAGAAAAAAAACGTGTTCTCTTGTATTATTTTTACTCGTCTGGTTTAACCAATCTGGATGAGGACGGCCTTCTTCAGCGGTATAAAACATTATTTTTAAAATCATTATATATACTGAGTATAAAATATTTTACAGGCAGCTGACCAGAGAAGGTTTTTAATGTTCAGTTTGTATTGAGGCTGATAGCGGCTTCCGGGAGCCGCTCGTGTCCCCCAGGCTCTGGTTGAAGTGTGCTTCCTTCAGAAGCCTGTTAGGGCCGGAGGCCGTGGGCTGCCACCCCTGCCAGGTTATTTTTGGAGGACTGTCAGGCCCCGTCTGCGGGGTGGGGGGAGAGGGCCTGTTTTTGAAGGGCCTCCAGTCCCATTAATCAGCCCAGGGACCCCACTGCGCGAGCGGGCCCCGAGCGGGCCCCGAGCCCTGTCCTGCTACACTGCAGTGTTCTGTTCCTGTACCCCCGCTCTCTGCACAGTGTGAAGCTCAGAGGAACCTCATCAATCTCACCTGTCCCACACGTCAACCGCAGATTTAATCAAACGCTCCTTCTGGGCCTTCCCCCTTCGCTGCCCCTCCAACATGCAACTCCGACTGGGGAAGAAAAAAGGGAAAGTTCTTCACTCAGACTCAATGTCAAAACTTACAGCAATCCCCCCCAGTTTTTGTTGTATTTCTATCTTCATCCTCCACTAGCTCCGTGCGTCTATGGACATTTGTGTATGAATATTTTCCTTTGCGGTCAAATGCACTTTGTTTCAAGCTGTGGCACGTTCAAGCGGCTGAACACACACATGCCTCCAGGGACGAGGAAGGGTAATACAGTAAGGCCCGTTTCCTGTTTGATAGCGGACTGAAGTGGCACTCTGTTGGTCGCCGGCTTTAACAGGCCCCAAAGTGAGCGGACGGCCGAGACGAAGAGAGGCATGCAGGAATGAGCCGAGTTTCAGCGTGGCATTGGTGTTAATGGGAACGCCCGTTGTGTCCAGGAAAAGAGGAGGAACACTGAGTCCTGTGTGCAAGACACTCCGCAGGAGACACGTGAGAAGTCCTCCGGCCACGGGCCCGTCTCTGTGTCCTGGATGTAGACGGACCTGAAGCTCGTCGCCGGGCGAGCGGCGCTGCCAGGTGTTTGTGCTACGTGTTGAAACCGGCGTGGTCAAGTGTTGCGCCCTCTCCTCGGCTCCTTGTTGAGAGAGATGTCAGTGGACCGCCCCGGGGTACCAAGGCTCTGATATGATGGATGGGCCCTGAAAAGCAGCACAGAGCGGGTCGGGGATGAGGAATGGACCGTTTTGCGAGCACAAGCTCAGCCATCGTGAATGATTTCATGGAGTGTAGCAAGGCCGTGCGTCTATAAATCCTGCAGGACACAACTCCTCCTCACTAAATAAAAACCATGTCAAGCTCAAGTCTGTTTTTACCACGTGGTTTATTTAAACCATGGCAATCCTACAAGGGCTTAAAAAGCCAGCAGTAAGAACGATGAAGACCTAAACCCATCATCATCATCAGAGATTCACCCAAACAATCTGCGCGTAACTGGATTCTGATGACTTTTCAGTTTGATCGGCCCAGACCTGGCTGGTCAGAAACCCCCCAAAAGTTTTCTGATCAGTGAACACACCATACACACTGCCAGCTTGTGTTGTTAAAAACTCACTTCAGTATGGGTGCTGTTACTGAGTAAAGCAGACTTGTATGCCTTGATTCCAGTAAGCAGTACGACCCAAGGCAGTCCGGTTTGGTTTGTGTTTTCAGCCCATACAACCGAACTGTGCCGCACCATTCCTACATCCTCTTCAGTTGTAGGCAGATAGGACAATGGTGGCATAAAGGCGGAGCTGCTGGTGTCACCCAACACAGTCCATTGGATGACAAAGAGTCACTGCTTGTGACGACCTTGAGACACAAGCATGAAGAGGCGGAGGGTCCATTGTATAATCTCCAGGAATACAGCTGTTTTATTAATGGTAGCTAAGCTGTTTGTTGGTAAAATATATTAAAGACACAATAAAGTGTCAACTACATCATCATTTTGTCTTTAGAACAGGGGTGTCAAACTCCAGTCCTCAAGGGCCGCTGTCCTGCAGTGTTTAGATGTGCCACAGGTAAAAAACAGTGGAATGAAATGGCTTAATTACCTCCTCCCTGTGTAGATCGGTTCTCCTGAGCCTTGCTAATGACCTAATTATTCTTTTCAGGTGTGGTGCAGCAGAGGCACATCTAAAAGTTGCAGGACAGCGGCCCTTGAGGACTGGAGTTTGACACCCCTGCTTTAGAACAATAAACACGGCATCGCCTGTGTGAAACAGGTTCTGACTTCACTCATTAATCTCATATTCTAGGTGTTTTTCGAGAAACAGTCGGTTAAATTCAGTATTTACTGATGAGTCATCAGAAATTGGGCATGAAATTTTTTCTGCATTAATGAAACATGTTTTTCAGCTTTATTGATCAAAGTGAAATCTTTCCATAGCGACTGAAATGCTGTTCTGACTTTAAATGTCGCAGGTGATGTGAGAAATCTGGTCATGTTGCTCTTTTCAACTGGCTGTCATTTCTTTCCACTGCCTGCCAGACCATGATGTGAGCTGTCAAATCCTTATGAACGGACACCTTCACAACTCCACTAATGTTGATGTAGGCTAAGACCACAACACGCGCGGACGATCGTCTGTGTTTGCACACGACCTCTGTCCCAACGGACACTACCACACACACCGGCGAACGAACGGACGCATATTCCAGGAAAGGAACTGCAAGTGTGAAAACATAGCCTTTTTAGTGTACGTAACCTTCCAGCTGTTGGCGTTGATGTCCTACGCACGCAGTGCCTAATGTATTAAGCATATGGTGAACACCGACGAAGAAGGTTTTCGTCACCTCTGCAGTGTCGCGGTCCGTCTACATTGTGCCTGCGGGGAAAAACGGCATTTGTCCGTTATTTTGGATTTGATGGTGTCCATTTTGGAGAAAACTCTAGGAAGCGAGCGTGAGATCGGACCGCTGGTCATAGGTTGCTTTGATCCCGTCTCTGAACATCCCCAGGCTTTTTCTTGCCCCGTCATACCTCGGAGTAGTAACCGGTGACTTTTTCTCGTGTGTGTCTCAGTTACCGTTTGATGGATTGCCTTGAAACTTAGTACAGGCATCCAGATGCCCCTCAGAGTGAACTGCAATAACATTGAGGACCTTTTCATCTGCAGCTTTCATCTGCTCTGCTCAGTTTTGTGTTTTTAACTCATGACCAACTCTCTCCAAGTGCATGATTTTCAAAACGATTGATTCTAGTCAAAGGTTTTCAATAGTTTGCTTATTTTCTTTTTGTTTCATTTATTAAAAAACACCCAGCTATCTACAAAAGAGAGCAGCTTCAATGTAAAACTATTTTAAGAATTATCAGACAATGTTAAACAAGCTGCCAGACGCCTATCTGCAAATGCTATACAATGAAATCCCAACATTTAACCAGTCATTAAAAACTATGACAAATATGAATTACTTCATTTTTGGAGACTTAGTAACTCGGAATGAATTGATTGTCCATGTGTCCTAGGTGGACTTGTTCTTGTTAGGTGTAAACTAGCAGAAGCCACAAAACGCTGCTTTGTGAAGAGAGAAAAGATTGTTTAAAAAAACAATTTAATGTATTTTAGCTCATGTTTTTACAGGGTGTTGAAGTCGGAATCTGCATGCGGTGCATTTACTCCGTCCCCGTGTTATTTTAGTAGCTCATAAGGTATCATTATATATGCAGCGAGTACATTTTTGCACCCTGAAAGTACTTCAAAAGTAAGAATATGAACGTACACAGAGGCACTTTAAGCTAAAGCGTGGTGGTTGGTGATATTTCCTTACTTTTCGCTTTGCATAGTAGGATTCATTACAAATATAAATTGCTTTACAACATCCCCCGTCTCGTCTGTCATCGTTCCGCGGCTGATTTACTTCTTTTTCCTCCAACAACTATTAAAGCACATGTTCGTATAGCTGTTGGACACCAGAAGTAACACCGAGGTGTCTGGTGAAGTAGGGGTAATGCGCGCTAGGCCCTTGATTGCCCAGTGGCCAGTAAGTCATGGCGTTGACTCTTATTTGACACTCAATTGGTTCAAATGACACCATTACCATGTCTGCATGGCTAATGGCCTCCCCGGGGCCACGGAGCGGAGGAGGGTGTGGGGGGGAACATGCGTTAGGAGTGTCAGTCTGAGGTGAGAACACACATGAGCCAGGCGCAGGGCCCAGTCCACACCCAAATCAATCCTGACACCTCTTAAGAGGCTCTCAGCATCAGTGGCACTCCAGCGCAATTACCCCTTCGGTAATGACATAAGCACCCAGTTCCTTCCTGCCTGCCTCCTGGCAGAAAGCCTCTCCTGCAGGCCGGTAGATGGGGATGTTGTTGGTCCTTGGAGCAGTTGATACCCGATCCTCTCCGGGCCCTGAGATCTGGACGCCATGGGCCCTTGCTTGGGGAGAGGGAGCGGCTTTTATCTGATCGGGAGATGCTGTGCCTTTTAGCCGTCCTTCAGACAGATTGGAGGTGATGGAGCTCAGCAAGCTGTCAAGATAGCAGTGGGCGAAGAGGATTTCCTCTGAACGCTTCAGGTTTTAATGGTTAGTTATGATAACCTCGAAGAGTGCAGCATGTGATTGCCAGTCAGATTCGAGGCGATAACGCAGAGATCCCCGGGGTTTTTGAGAGGAGCAGATTTAAAAATGGGGTCCTCTGAAATGTCCAGGTGTTGCTGTTAAAGGGGCAGTATTATGTGTTTTCCAACTACATAGAAACTTTTTGTAGCACAATCAAATAACTAGGATACTATTTACTATGATAAAAGAAATTTGACTTTGTAATTTAATATCTTGAAATTAGGCCTCTGTCTCTTTAAGAAGCTCCTGCTTTTTCTGAAACCTCGCCTTTACGAAGTCATCACAACATGGCTCCTCTATTAACCCTTTGACAACTTTTTTTTTAACCAGCATTGTGCTGAGAAGAAGCTCCTATAATAAGCTCAGCAGATGCTCAGTTACACCAGGTGTTTGCTAATTTCTGCTGGCTAGTTTGAAGGAGCTGAATGGAGGAGCCATAGGGGAGAGCTGCTCTGTGAGGCAGAAGCACAAAAGCTTGGAAAATGTAGCTCTGAGGAGGAGCTTCGTCCTAGAAGACCGAGAAAAGTCCAACCAGACGTTTTGCACAGCTGAATGGTTGCCATGGAGATTAAATAATTTCTCAAACATGCATGAAAGAAACAGGGCAACACTCCAGACATGTTTTTGATGAGTGAATAACATTATAACATGATTTAAAGCTCGACAAAGTGGATTTTACATCATACCGCCCCTTAAAGACCAACACATCAACGCAAACTCAAGCTGAACTTCTCTTTTTCAACTCGTATGGTTAACAAGTCCGGCCAGCATTCAGCGTTTTTAAAGTTATTTCTCACAAAGGGGAATTTTTCTGTACATGTGTTTGCTTGTGATAAATGGAAAAACCGGCATTTTGCTGAAAATTAGAAGTTATGAAACACCTTCTATTCTGACCTCGCGTATGATTGATTTCTCAGAGCCACTCCATCAAACGTGCAGCCTTCATCGTGCATTTCAATAAGGCCTCAGTTAGTTGGCTTGAAGGGGAAACCTGGTAGAGGAGGCTTCAGAGAACTCATTGTACCGCACTGTTTTGCAGCAAGTCGTCATGGGGAGGTTTGCTGTGAATTTGACACAAAGCGCACTGTTTTCATGTAAACGGTCTGCCGTTCATGTCATGGCATCGAACGATGACGCTGTGGAAAAGAGTAGGCCACTCTTGTCAAGGATCAAAGTGTTTTAAAATGAACACACACACACACATGCACATATAAAACTATTTTTCTGAAAGAGGACCTGGAAAACTATGCATGCATAGAAACATCTGCATGTATAAAACCATGCACACACCTAATCTTTCACAACTTTACCTAAGAATGCCAGCAATTGTAAAGTTAAACACATGTTCATAACTCAGTTTTCTGCAAATAACTGGAGTACAAGCGGTTCTCTTCTACAGTAAAAAGTGCCGTTTCATACTGAACCGAAATGTTTAATCAACAGTGTCAAAAATAGCTGAGATTTCTTGTTAAAGCACCCTAGTGACATTTTCCAGAATCAGTCGCCATCATGTTGTTATGCAAATTAAGTCAAACAGAGATTGAAAAAAACAAATCATTGATTTCTTCTGAAAATGGTGAGCTAATCTCACCATTTTTGGCATTTTTTTCCCATGTTGTTTTAAAACAACTAAATTTGCTTATTTATAGATTTTCTTTTTATTGAGAAGGCAGAAAAAAGTACCAAAGTCACTGAAGTTTTCTCTGGTTGTTTGGATATTAAAGTATTGCTTTAATATTCTGCACCCCCATCTGCTTTTTACACCACACTCCTAGTTGCCTTGATCTAGACTTCCACACATTCTCCCTTCCTGATTTCTTAAATTCAGTCCCGCTCTGGACGCTAATGGAGCCTCACTCTTTATGAACACCAGATGACAAAAAACGTACAACTGCTAAACAAATTTAGCAGGTGTTTAATATCTATCTTCCATCAAATCTGATGTAGATCACCTCATTCAACGTGGCTGGACTGCACCATTGCAGAAATCTAAATTTATGATCAAAGTGATCATAAATTGATAATCAAATCTCATCTTTCAACCCGGTTGGTGGTAAAAATAACCCAATCATAAAACGCTGCATCTTACCAAAAACAAAGGCTGAAGAGCCTTTGTTTTTGTGACCACCGCAGTTTCGCCCAAGTCCAAGTTTTTGGATACCAGTGCAGTTTGAAGTCTCCTGTCTTTAATTGCACCATTTAGAAATAGTGCCACAGGCAGTGGTTAAATTCTCTCTATAAAGCCAAAGTTAAGTGGTGGGGGATCCATGCCAGAAGAAACAAGGCAATTTGGTGCAGCTTGGCTTTGCACGTGGAGCAACATAGTGTTGGCCCGATCGTACAACAAGTGCAGAACCAGTCTGCTGTTTTCAGGATAAGGCCTCCCCATCTTCCTTCACTGCTTCAACCACATAGGGTTCATTGGTGTGATGCGTTTCTTCTCTTGACAGTCTTCTTCCTGGTTTTGAATCTTGGTTTTTATCAACTATGGTATATTAACCACACAGCTGTAGATACTGACAGTAAAATGTATTCATTCAAAGTTGAATGCTAGTTCCTTACTTTCAGAAGGCAAATTGTAGCTAAAAGACCCGAAAGACGTGTCGTAAAGACTTGAATGACCCGTAGCAAGACTTGGACTCACTGCATGAGACTATTAGACTACTCATCTGACAAACCGAATATATTTTTATGCATCCACATGTAACCTCTGCTTAATAGCACTAAAATTGATTGACAATAAAACCTCCAGCCAAAGCGAAGATTTGCGAATTCTCCTGTTTTGCGTTTGCGTGTGAACGTTGGAAACCGGAGAACTGTAAACATGTGACATTATGTGGCGCTAATGTCACATATGTGACCATTGGCCATGCAGTGGAAGAAAGATGACTTCTACCAGAAAGCTGCTGAATTTTATGTTTGTTCATACACTCTTTACTTTTTACAAGCTCAACTGCTCCGATACGTTTCACACCAGCTGTTGCTCCCTATCGAGGCACAGTGCCGTTCATCCTCCATGTGCCGACATTCTCTTCTGTTTTATTAATTTTATATTCTAACACGGTATTTAAAAGCAATTCCTCCTCTCTGTCTGTCCACATAAATTGTTCTTTTGTCGCCATGTTTAACTCCTAACAGGAAGTCGTGGTTGTTTTGAAGGTTTGTGATTGGCTGACGTAGGTTTTAGCTTTATGCTACGTTGCCTCCTGTGGGTTTGGTATGTTAAAAACAATGCTCAGTGATGTAATTCTGCGGGTTCGCATGGATTCTTAAACCGATCAGACGTGAACAAGATTATTTTATGGAAACAAGTATCTCTGCTATATGATCTTAATAAGCATGGACTACGCCTCAGTTACCATATGTTTATTGTGTGTTCTGTTTGTTTTTTGGGGAGATTTCCTATTGGCATTCGGTCGGTTGGTGCAAACACACTACCTGTTCCTTTAAAATGAAGCTCTTTGGCAGAAGCATTTAAAGACCTCCATAAAATACAACTTTAAGTATGCAAGAAAGTTAATCAGGGCCAGTAATTTGGCACATTTCATTCACAATCAGGCCAGCTCCCGCTTCCTAGGTAATACCGAGTTTGTTTTCCCTTCTTCCCCAGGAGCCTCCATTAAATGCTCGCGTGTTCTCAGGGATCCAGCCGACCGGAGTGCCGCATCTAGGCAACTACTTAGGCGCTCTGGAAAACTGGGTGGCCCTTCAGAACCAGTACCCCTCGGTGCTCTACAGCATCGTGGACCTGCACTCCATCACTCAGCCTCAGGATCCAGACAAGCTCAGGAACAACATCCTGGACATGGCAGCGAGCTTGCTGGCCTGTGGAATCAACCCAGAGAAGGCGATCCTGTTTCAGCAGTCTCAGGTGGGTGGGAGAGAGTGAGTGATGGCCGCCTGCTGTGGATTGTGCTGCCGCTGTTTTCAGATACCAAAGAGATGGAAAAGTGACTTATGAAAGCTCTTCAGTATCGTCCCCAGGATGATATAGGACCACTGAAATCAGAGTTTGATGGCGTAAATTGCTGCCTCATGCAGTTCTACTGAGTGCAAGTTTCGGACTTGTAACTCATGTTGCTCCTAACTCTGGAGCTAGACATTAAAAGACTAAGACTGTATTTGCAACTTAACACACTTAACTTGTACTTTACAATAAGTAAGACAGAAATTATGTATGATACAGAGTCAAATATGCATTAAGGTTATTTTTACCATTGTGTCTGGACTCCATTGGAATAGAAGGGAAGTATACAGTAGTAGGACAGGAAGGGGGAAGTCTTTGTTCCTTAGTAAACAATATGCATCTGTAGCTAGCTGGCTTGTGTCTCATTTCTAGAAATGGTTTGGGTGACACTTTATTTGAAGGGGTGTTCATAAGAGTGACATGACACTTTCATAAATATGACATAACATCTGTCATGAACATGAAGGAGTAATCATGAATGTTTGACTGTTGTGATGAAGTGTCATTTGGTAAATGACACTTTTACTGCAAAGTTTACTTTTTTAATTGACTTTTAATGAAGCTTTCCATAAAAAGTCTTTACCAAATAATGCTAAGTTGATACTTTTAAAGCGCATTAAAAGTATCAACTTTTCATGGAAATTTGCATTAAAAGTGCCATTATTTACTGAAAGACACTTCCTGACAACAGTCTTAAACATTCATGTTCGTGACAGGTGTTATGTCATGTTTATGACAGTGTAATACCATAAAGACTGTCATTGTGCACACCCAGTCAAATAGTGTTTCGTTGGTGGGTTTTAGCTCGTGATAAAAAGATCAGAGTGGAATGTTAAAACAGAGGCACAGGTGCATCAGACTGCTTTAACTCACACCAAACCATGGTTTATAAAAACATGCCGTCCTCCATTCTAGTTGTAGCAACTGCATCGGATCATTCATATTCACACCTTTCATATCCTTGGGAACCCTTGTTTCACTTTCACCCACATCAGAACGTTATGTAACGTAAAGCTAGTCTGAACCTACACCCCTCTGCAGACTTTTGGCACACAGTTTCTTCTCTGTTTGTATATTTGGTCCAGGAGAAAGCGTTTATTATTGGCTGTCAGCTCTGACGTTGTTGACCCTCTGACATGCCAACCGCCACACATATCCGCCGATTGCTACCGATCCTTATCGCCGCCATTTCTGCTGCTAATTTGTGCAGAGCGCCAAACACACAAGCTGCTGAGCCTCACTTTACATAAAGGATCATGTTTGCAGCACTTTGGATTTTAGGTTTACGTTCAGATAAAAAAGAAGACGACGAAAATCAGAACAGCTGTTCTGTTCTCTCGCCCCGACTCTGGATGTGTTTTCTTTTTTTACAACTTTGGAAGTCGGGTACGCATGTGTGTGTTACGTTCAGTCCATCTGTGTTTCTTTACCTCCCCTCCCCACTCCTCTTCCTCCTCCTCCTCCGCCTTTACACACACATCCAGGCCTATTTTTATTCCCGCTTAGCTTCGTGCCACATAACTTGGCAGCGACACGACCCCCGTGTCGAACACGCCTGCTCCACATGTAAAAATACGACGGCCGCCCAAAGAAAATACTCAACTTCATTGAAAAAAAAAAAAAAAAAAGAAGTGAGCAGAGCTTGTGTGAGTGAGTAGATGAACTCAAAGAATGTGTGGGTCTGCTGATTAATGGACTTGCTTTTTTTTATATATATATATGTTTTGTAGAAGTATTTAGCAGGAAATGGAATGGACTGTGAAAAGGTGGCCAAAAATTCCTGCTTTACGGCCTAAATGATCTGTTTGCGTCGACTGCAAGATGAATTAATCACTTAATCGTTGAAGCTAACTGCCAAGTGCGGTGCGCTCTGTCCACACGCCAAGCTTAATTACCACTCAGTCACTATCATGCTCTTCCTGTGCGGTTATCAACATCTGACCCATCTCTTGTCAGACTGCAGTGGAATCAGCAGACCCACAAATCTTATTTTCTTTTTTGAAGGAAGTGGGATATTTTATGACTCACGCGCCCCTCCAGCATGTTAGCCGGATATTCTGCTGTATGTTCCTGCTGTCTGGTCGGTGATGTCAGGTCGTCCGTTAGGATTTTTCCAGTTACAGGAGACACAAATGAGAATTAAACGGAAATTCATAAACCCTAATCAGGAAAAGCAGAGGAACATTCGCGCTCTCTCTCACACACACATCTTCTTTATCACATCAAACCCTGGAGTTCATTCAGCGTTGACGCTCTTAATTGCTCCGCAGTGGGTTCCATAGTTGAAGGAATGAAAAGCCTATTTGTGTTTTTCTAATTTAGATTGGAAGAGACGAGAAAAAGGGGGTGAGGGGGAAACTCTAAAAGCTAAATTGTGCAAGTTCGTAGACAGACGGGAGTGTCAACAAACGGAATCTAAAGTATTTTCTATCATCTCTGTGACTTTGCATTAACATATCCACAAATACTGCAGCCTTCAACTTAAACACGTGATCAAAATGAATAAACTAAAATACTATGGGATTATTTTAAAGTGTCTGAACAGATACATTCAGCAGATATTTCAAACACTTATGCCTGTCACTATAACTAATTTTACCGGGCAATAAATTGTTCCAGAAATTATTGCTATAAACAACAATAATGTCCTTTTGAGGCAATTTTCAAATATAGATAGTAAGATAATGATATAAAAAGGCAAGTTCGCCCTCACTAATTAACTTTAATTTTGTACAGTACACTCAACACTGGAACTGGAAAATATTTTAAATATCCAAAATAAAACACAACAACCAGAAATGATAAACAAAAAGACATTAAAAATCTGCACACAACCAAAAACCATAAATAAAATTGATTGTGAAGCCTCTGTAAACAAAATTGCATTTCAAAAAATATTAATCATCGGAATGGAAATTCTGGAGCTTATTTTTAATTAATTAATTGCTTATTGTGACAGGCTAAATAACTTTATTTTTTCCTAATTTTTAAAGATAGTTGAGATTCTTTATTTTAAAATCATTCATAATGAAGAAAAAACTAAAATCTCTTTATTCAAAGTGGCATAGTAGAACTATAAGTGGTTAGTTAAACCTTGAAATTAGTACTAGAAAAATTAAAAAATAGTGCTGCAAACATCTGCAGACAGTAAAGATTATATTTTTAAATCCATTTGACAGTAATTTCAGTATTTCTGGATTATTTGTTATATATTTTTTCATTGATGTAAATATTTCATACTTTGTTTTATAGTGAAATTCACATTTAATATCTTTGGATTGTTGATTCTTTAGGCTCTTAAAAGTTTGTTAAAAGCAAAATAACTGCTTATTTAGCTGTTGCTGAAAGAAAAGTTAACACTTCAATTTTAAAACATTACAGATTTTTTTCATACTGTTATTTTAGTAAAATGCACATAATATGTTGTGAAAATACTAAAATAATTTATTGAATTCTGCACTAGAAGATGGCCTTTTATTATAATTCCTCATTGTTTATCAGGGAATTTCACGTTTAAGTTTAAACGTGGCCGGTTGGTGAACACAGGTGTGACGAACTGCACCTGTTTTAGGGAGGATGGTGGTGAACTCCGGAGTGCCGTACTCTCCCTGTCCACCTGGAGGCAGTATAATGACCCGCATTTTCCTCTGCTTCCTTCGGCAGAAGGGTTTTCATCTGGTTCATTTGTCCGTTTGCTTTCTTCCCTCCCCCTCTTTCTGGAAAAAAAGAGAAGAAGTCAGTTTTCAAAGTGTGTGTTTTTTTGTGATTATTTATTACACTGCAAGAAAATAAAATGAGCGTAAAATGAAACGGCTTTTCAATGGATGAGTGTGAGTTCTTATACTTAGGGGGGAAAAAATCAGGGTTTGCATCACTCAGTAGTTTTAGTTTTAAGTATTCCTAACTCATATCAATAATGATAATGTCATAAATCAGGCATCCATAGAAAATATTCTGTATTAGAGCTAAACGAATTCTGACCGTTTTTATGGGTGAGTGTGTGTAAGGTGTGTGTCCCTCCAACCTCCTCGCAGGTGTCTGAGCACGCTGAGTTCTGCTGGATCCTCGGCTGCCTGACCAGCATGCCCCGGCTACGCCACCTACCCCAGTGGAAGGTTAGTGCCCCCTGCTATACACACACACGTTTGCATGGGTATCTTTGTGGGGACTTTCTATTGAATTCCATTCATTTCTACAGCCTAACCCTTATCCTTACCCTTATCCTAACTCTAACCAAAACTTAATTCACACTTTAGTCCTAATTCTGACCCCTGATCCAAAAACAACATCTCCCCTTGTGGGGACCAGGCTTCGGTCCCCACAAGGAGCAGTGGGTCCCCACAATGTGTGTCAGGAAAATGGTCCCCATAAGGTATTATAAACAAACACACACACACACACACACACACACACACACAGAGCTCAGTGTAAAAAGCAGGTAAATCAGTTTTGAAATGTTCAGATTTAAATTCTTACATGTTTTTTAGTTGTATTAATAACACAGAAACACCTTTTATGTTTCTTTTTTAAAAAGATTCCCATAGAAATTTTGTGTTTCCATATTTTGCTCACTTTAAAAAAAATACATTTTATGTATAGTTTTTTTCATCCCATTTTTAAAAATTAAAACAATCGTAAGATAGCAGACGAGTGGTCTGTTGAGAACAATGGAGCTCATAAAACAATGAGCTGTTTTATTCTGGCTCATCATCAGCCTCTGTCCCAACAGCACAAAGCCAACATCTAAAATTTAAAAAAATTTAAAATTAAAAAACAACTTGGCATTTTTTACAGACCACATAGTGGTGTGAAAAATGTAGCTAAAAGTAGAAACTCAATAAAATTTATTATAGTGTTATTTAATAGTCAGCCTTTGAAAGGCAAACACAATATTTAGCCTTTTAGCAGCAATAAAGTCGGCTTGAAAACGCCCAACTCCCTCCACTTTCAGACGCAACATTTCACCTCACTAGTACCTGAAGCTGTTAAATATAAACGTAGGTCACCAGAGCCACAAGCTTTTATAAGTCAGCAGTAGTTATACGTTTATTTGTAGCTGTTTTAAAAAAAAAAACTAAAAAAGAAAAAGAAAGTTCTTGACTATGACTTTTAGACTGAAAATGCTACAACAGAAATGACTTTACATCACAAACCCACAATAAGTTGCATAGTTTGTCTTTTTTTTATGACAGGACGTAAGAAGAACCCTCCACCAGGCAAGCTGTTATTTGTATCTAAATATAGTTTTATAACTTCAGATGCATATTTTGCGTCTGCAGTGGGATCTCCCTCCAGATCCAGGTCTTGGCTTGTGGCTGCCCCTTTTTTTAATTTCCTGTTTTCCCTCCTGTCTGTTGTCTGCTTTATTTGGCGTTGTTGTTTTTGTAATCATAACTGCAGTCACGTCCCAGACCTCGTATATTCCTAAAGCAGCCGCTGCCTCCCTGCACCTCTTGCTAGATGACTTAATGCAGATGACTAGGCGTTGATGAGTCGTTAAAAGTGAAAATGGCTCTTTGTGGATTGGAAGAAGTGAAAGAAAACCCACTTGCTTTCTCACCGTATTTTTCCCCCCCCTTCTCTCTCTCAAACTGTGATGAAGATGAAGAGCAAGCAGAAGAACGAGGGCAGCGTTGGGCTCTACATCTACCCCGTCCTGCAGGCCGCTGACATCCTGCTCTACAAGTGAGATTTGTCTTCTCGTCAGATTCTCTGTTGGTCACTTTAGCGCCAGGGTTTCACTGCACATGTGTCAGATTGTCCGTGATTCTGCTATTTACTACGGAACAGGATTAGTGCCGCTGGAAACAAAATAATAATTCTGATGTTTGGTTTTTTTTTATCTCATAATTCTGACTTTAATCCCAGAATTCAGTTTTTTTTTTTTCATGGAATTCTAAGATAAAAAGTCAGAAATATGAGGGGGAAAAGTCAGAATTCTAGAAAAATGCCAGAATGACTTACTTTAATCTTCTCACTGTAATCTCAAAATTCTGCTATTTCTCAGAATTCTGAGTCGAATCTCAGAACTGACTTTCGTATCTCTGAATTATAAGATTAAAGTTAGAATTGTAGAAAAAACATCCGAATGACTTAATTTAATCTCAGAGTTCTGACTGTAATCTGAGAATTCTGCTTCTTCCCAAGATTCTGACTTTTTCACTGGATTCTAAGATTAAAGTCAGAATTATGAGGAAAAACAGTCAGAGTTCTAGAAAAGCATCAGAATGACTTACTTTAATCTCAGAATTGACATTTTTGTCTCAGAATTCTAAGATTAAAGTCTAAAGTTCTGTGAAAAAGTCTGAATTCTGAGACTAAATCCTCTAACGTAATTTACAGTTTATATACTGAAAAATTATCATCCACCATCAGTTAAACCTGAGCATTCACTTCTGTTAAAAAGTGCATTTTAAAATCCATTAATTGATTGATTTTTTTCAGTGTGTTCTTGCTCACACAGTATGAAGTCGTACCATCCACTTAGCAGCCTTAGTTGCTGAAAGCAGAGTTTGTAAATGTTCTCTTTGCTACAGCGCACACACATCTGCAGCCATCCTGTGCTCAAAGCAGACTTATTCTTGTAATATTTGAAAGCCAAAACATCTGCCTGCGTTTCATCTCCCGTGGGGAAAAATTGCCTAAAAGAAGGACTTAATAGAAAAAGTTTGAATCTCAAAATAGAATCTGTAAAATGACTAAAATGAGAATTTTTAGAAGCGCATATTTTTTGTATTTTGTCTCTAAACAAGACTTTTAGCAGCCATCCTAAAATGCATAGGAGTTTGATTTTTTCACTTATACATTAGTTGGTTTTTAATTAAATGTCCCAGATGTTCTTATTGGTAATAATTATGCAGCTGAAAGTAATTTAGACCAAAATTCTATGAACAGAATATTTTTGATGTTGGAACAGAGCAACATAAAATCCTGTGAGATGGAGGGAGGCATTCCCAGCAGTATCCATGGAAACACAGCGTTAATGTTTCCACATAATTCAAACACAGCAGCACTTAAACCGACGTAACGGCCTAGTTCAAACCTCCTTCCTAGAGAAGCAGGAACACTTTGGTGCATGTGGGAAGAATCCAAACCTATAGTAGTAAAGAGTTGTCTTTGACTCAGACGTGTGAGATAAATCTAGATTTATTGCCAATTGACGACATCAAACCTAATATAACTGAGTTAAATGTTATTTAAACTCCCAGCAAATTTAAATCTAAAATTATCTTCAAGAAATTTGTTTCTGACTAGAAATGAAAAGATTAAGGAAGATCATCATTTGATGTAAACAAATTATCTTTATCTAACAAAATATATTTTTTTTCTCAATAATTTATCAGATTCAAATCGTAACTCTATATAATATTATTAACGTTATTATCGGTCAACTGAATCATGCTAGAATGTGAATAATCTTTTATAGGTTTTCACCATTAAGTTAGACTCGGCCCTTCTTTTCAAATCAATGGGCGTTTTGTATGGGGGACACTCAGGGCTCATTCATACACCGTCTGGCCTTTGGACACCCAAGGATGACCTGGAGGGCGTCGCTAGGCAACGGGATGTCTGGGGAAGCAGCAAGATTGAGCAAAACCTCTGTGCACAACTTTAAAAACTTTCATGGATTCGCCCTCAGGTCCACACACGTCCCCGTCGGAGAGGACCAGGTCCAGCATCTGGAGCTGGCTCAGGATCTCGCCCGGATCTTCAACCTGCATTACGGAGAGCTGTTCCCCGAGCCGCACGCGCTGCTGAGTAAGAGCAACACACACACACACACGCCACACAGAGTAAAGGAGCACATTAGCACTTCATATTTAATCTTTTTACGCATTTAATAAAAAACAAACATAAAACGTTCTGTCCGTTTACAGGATTTGATCGTTTTTCTGAAGGGAAGTTTGTTTCAGTCCTTTTTCTTTTCTTTTTTTTGTAAATGTATTAGAAAATTAACAACAAATATTTAAACTAGTCTCTTCTGCAGGTCTGCATTTCCTGGGTCTTCTCAAGCAGCCGACCTTTGATGCAACACAGGTTGTTTTGAAACAGGGTGTCTGTGCAAACTTAAACAATACATTTAAATTCATGTATCTAACAGTAAGGCCTTAAAATGTCTTCGATTTATTAAAGAAAGTGGAAGTTGGCCCAATCACAGAGCAGTGATGACTTACTTTAATCTCAGTCGTCCAGGCAAGTGTTGCCTGGACGACGTTCATTTTTGCTTTCTCACCTCTGTTGCCAACCCATACGAGGCTACTCACATAGATGAAGAGAGCTGTATGCTATGTGAGAAGCACGTAGCTGCTGCCAAGAGTTAAAAAACAAAACAAAACTGATAAATTTCACAATTTCAGTTTCCTGAAAAAAAAAATATATATATCATTTAGATATGCATATTTTTTTAAAGATTTCTGTCATGACTTACATTTTATTCCTAATAGTTTTAACTTAATTCTTAAATTTGAGTTGGTGAAGAAAACGTCCTCTACTCCATAAATAAAAAATGAGGTGCTGACGATTAATATTGCTACATATTGTGTCTTTGTTTGCTGCTACCAATTTATTCTCTCCCTGTGGATTTTATTTGTGCTGAAGGATTTCCCGGCAGATTTCTGCTCTCATAGGAAAACATTTTTCTCCACGGCTTTTCCCTTTGAAATAATGACATCATCAGTATTTTCCTACATCACTAGGTTTTGTAATTTTAATTTAACATGAATGCCAGTTTTTGATGTGCCGCTCAAGAAAGAGCAGCTTCATAAAACTCATTTCATCGTGGTGATATATGGTTTGTTTTTGCAGATTCAGGCAGAAGCAATCATTTAAAAAAATGATTTAAGAAGAGCTTTTTTTTTTTTTTGGCAGATTAAAGTCTAACCAAGCGGTCATATGTTTCATAACGCAGCTAATGAGACGAACTTGTGCGTCATATGGCCAAGAAGAAAACGATTTATGCACAAAGCATAAATGTTGAGCTGCTTGAAGTAACGTGTGATTCCAAACTGGAAGTCGCTCGGATTTTAACCATCCGGACTTTAACAGGACGGCTTCCGTCTCTGCGGTTTAAAATAAAGACGAAATTAAAACCAGAACCAAGCATCTCTGAGAGTGATTATTACTATTATGTGAACAATATTTTTGTCTTAATTTCAAATGATCACATCTTTGCACTCGTTACGAACACATGGCCGACATGATCCTCCCTCATTACCACCGTCAGAAAAGCAAAGGACTCGGTGGACGCTTACAGTAAAGACGTCTCTTCTTCCTGTTGCATCAGAATCATTCAGGGGGAATGGATTAGCACATCCAGTACAAAGGTATTCATGCCTTTTTTTTATTTTATTTCTACATACTGCAACAGTTGGGGTTTTATGTGACAAACCAACTCTGTGTAGTGATTGTGAACTGGATTGAAAAGGACAAACGGTTGACTAAATAAATCTAAAATTTCGGTATGAATCTCTTTTCGGCCATCGGAAGCGTTATAAAGCCATGTTGTTCTGCCATGACAGCTGGGATTTAGTGTTTGAGATGATGTGCGAGTGTCGTTCGTGGAAACCTGAAAGTTTGAATTTGATCTCCTCTGATTTGCTGTGGATCCCACGTAGCTTGCTGCAAACTTTAAGTGGGACGTTTTATGGCTCTCTTTCAAAAACACCAAATTTATGACGTTGCACCGATAGATTGACCCCGATTTTCTTCATTTTTGGTAACTGGCCGTATTAACTTGAGAAATGGCTCTGCAAAAGGTTTGAAAATCTTTTGCAGCTCAGCAACTTTGTTTCATGCAAAAAAATAATAATTTTTGGACAAAATCTGAATGGGCAGGTCTGACCTTTTAAAGTTCGGTGAACGGACAGTTCTAGTTTGAAGTTCTGCTCTACTTTTACCGAACGATCGATTGATCTGTGATCTGATCAAAGATTGGGGCGTTGCTCTGAAAACAAACACTCCTCAGTTTCCTCCCTCTCCTGTGCTTCGCTCTTCATGATTCTGTTTGTTCTCTAACAGACTTCCAGCCACGTTTCCATTACAGGTCTCCGCAAATCTTTGTCTGTGTTCTGCTGGTGTTGAATCAATTATTTGGAGACAACAGAGTAAAGGGGGCTGCAGCTAAATGTGCATCACGGTGCTCAGATTTGTTTTTATTAAAGAAAAGAAAAGGAAGCTGTCTGCTTTCCAGCCGTGCTCTCCGTTGTGTTGATTCATCACATAAATAACTCTGCCGTTTGTTGTCGTATCGTCTTGAAACACAAACGGTGAAGGGCTGTGAATACTTTTTAAATCACTGGTGGATCTCGTCCTCGTTCTGCATCGGCAAACAAGTTAAGACTTTCCCTTTGAAATCAAACCAAAGCCTCAAAGGCCTTTTAATCCGCTGGAGATGAAGACGTCTCCGGCGTGATAAACAGGACACATGTGGACATATGGAGCGGGCAAGATGGCGGCAGGGACGCCTGTTGATGGATGACAAAGGAAAGGAAACCCCGGCTCCATCGTCTGCTCATCACTTCACGCCGGGATGCGTCTGCCTTACATCAGGACACGTCTGCATCAACACGCCCACGCCAGACGGCCATATTGGGACGGCGTTGCTGCGTCTTTTCACCGTCTCTGTGAGGGGCTGGTTTCATCTGCAGCGAAGCTGCTTAAAAAAAAACATAAAAACACTCAGTGGAAAAAGTTGTGAAAATAATCAGAGATACCCGGATGAAAATTTGTGTAAATACATTTCTTAAATGTGTCTTTGTTGCTAAAAGGCTTAATATTGATTTTTTTTTTTGAAATCCTTTTTTTGTGTAGTCAAAAGGTCAGTATTATGTAAAATCTACATTTTTGAGCTTTACATCATGCTGTAAATTAATTCCCTCATCGTAAACATGCCTGGAGTGTTGCATTGATTCTTTCATGCATGTTTGAGAAATGGGACAACAAATGGGAATGATTTTCAAGAGGCGTATTTGTGTTTGTGGGGCCATAATTGCTGTGACACCCAATTATGTAATAAAGATGTAATAAATAGTTCTTGTCATATTTATTATCACAATAATATAGCAAAATGTCGTGATAAAACTCATTCTGACACCTGCTTTCCCTTCCCGTATTTAAAGACTAAAGTGTTTGCGTCTCATTGAGCCGTCGGTTGTTTCACTTTGTTCACACTGTTATTTTGTTTTCCTCCACAGGTTCGACGCGAAAGGTCAAGTCCCTCCGCGACCCCTCCTCCAAAATGTCAAAGTCCGACTCGCAGCCGATGGCCACCATCTCCATCACCGACTCGCCGGACGACATCGCCCTGAAGATCCGCCGCGCCGTCACGGACTTCACCTCCGAGGTCACCTTCGACCCGCAGGCGCGCCCCGGCGTGTCCAACCTGGTGACCATCCATGCCGCCGTGGCCAGGCTCAGCGTGGAGGAGGCGGTGTCGGCAGCCAAGGGGCTGGACACGGGGGCCTACAAGGGGCTGGTGAGCGAGGCGGTGATCCAGAGGCTGGCGCCCATCAGGGAGGAGATCCAGAGGCTGAAGGCGGACCCGGCGCACCTGGAGGCGCTGCTGGCCCTGGGGAGCCGCAGGGCCCGGGAGCTGGCCGCACCCATGCTGGACGAGGTCCGACACAGAGTGGGCTTCAGCTGAAAGGCGACTCACGCTGGGGAGGACACGGTTAGTTAAGCTGCTGGGGTCAAAGATGCAGGATGTTAGTTTAAAAAAAACCTAATGTGTTTGACATATTGGTTAAAACTGTCACCATGTCGTGACGTTATGAGATGGATAATCTGTAAAAAGATCGATCTCCTGATCGCCCTTAGCTACTGCTGCCAACTGAAGAAATGAACCAAAAACAGCCAATCAGAGCCAGGAGGCGGGCCTTAGCGCTGTCAATCAGCGCTGCTAAACGTGCTAACGGCGGACAAACGGCTGACCATTACAGGAAAACTGTTTATCTGCCATCAATTGGCAGGAGTTCTAACTAGCTTAGCATTCACAAGCTAGTTAGGCCGTGCTATCAGGAAGAAGGAGGAGGAGGAAGGATGATTGGACACGGAGGGTGATTGACAGCGCTAAGACCCGCCTCCTGCCTCTGATTGGTTGTTTCTTGTTAGCTGGAAGAAGACAGAGGTGCTTGTTTTTTTTTTTTTTTTTTCAGATTGTCTCACACCAAACTGTCACAACATGGTGACAGTTTCTATATGTAGAAATATATTTTCTTTTATAAAAGTTACATACTGCAGCTTTAATAAGTGGACTTTTTTAATGAGAAGACATGTTGCAGTGATTGTTCTCCTGCTGAGATGTTGTTCTTGGCTCTGGATCAGAGTTTGTCACATCAAACACTGGACTCATTTATTTAGCTCCCAGTCCTCAATACAATACGATACAATACAATACAATACGATACAATACAATACGATACGATACAACACAATACAATACAATATGATACAATACAGGCTGTTTTTCATGTTCCCAACTGTGTGTTTTTTTTATTTTTGTCATATTTCATGTGCTGCCAAAACATTCAAATCTTCTGCAAACTGAACAATAAAATTTCACCTCTCTTAGAGAGTCTCCAGGTTTTATTGTGAATTGTTCAAAAGAAACCGAGCAGCATCGGTTTCACTTGAGCAGACGAACACAGTCGGGAGGATTATGTTGTTTCTGGTTTCTCTTTTATTTATTTATTTTTGTTCCAGAAGAAGCTGGACCTAAAAACAAAAACTGAAGATAGCTTTGCTTTTTTCCTTTTGTTTTTTTTCTGCTTTCCTTTTTGTTTCAGAAATCAAGACTACAGTCATGGTGACATAATCTACTTTAATTCTGTCTTTTTATTTTAACTGTAAATTTTTTATATGTTAGAAAACTGAAGATTACTTATGGCAACATGATCTACTTTAGTGTGTCTGATGCTTTCCTTTTCCCAAAATCTGAAGATCAGACACAACTTATTGTGACAGAATCTACTTTATGGTGCTTTATGCTTTACTTGTATTTTATTGCTTCAAAACTGAGTATTATAGTTTGAAGCAAACTGTAATAAGATGCTTACTGCTTTACTTCATTTTAATTAAATTTATTATTATTATTTTTCTAAAACAGAAGGTTATATTTAAGGTGACAGAATGTACATAGTTTTAAGGTGTTTGGTGGTTTTCTTTTTTATTATTATTATTTTTTTCAACACTGAAGATTAAAGTTATGGTGACAGAATCTACTTTAAAGTATTTGATGTTTCCCTTTCTTTTATTTTATTTTATTTTTTTTATCTAAAACTGAAGATTTCATTATGGTGTCAGGATCTACTTTAGGGTGTTTAATGCTCTCCTTTTTTATTGTTATTTTTTTTACTTCAAAACTGAATGTTATATTTGTGGTGACATAATCTACTTTACAGTACTTAATGCTTTCCTTTCTTGTTTCTTTTTTTAATTTATTTAATATTTTTGTTATTTTTCCAAAACTGAAGTTTACACTTAAAATTACAGAATCTCCTTTAAGATGCTTAATGTTTTCCCTTTTTTTTATTTTCAAAGCTGAAGAGTATACATGTGGTGACATAATCTCATTTAAAGAGTTTGATTGTTCCCTTTCTCTTCTTCATTTTATTTTATTTTTTTTAAACCAAAGATTACCCCTGGAGTCAGGATCTGCTTTATGACGTTTGATGCTTTGGTTGCTCATCTTTGCGTCTGGACGTTGACGCTCTGCTGTGTGTGTTGTTGCCGTGTCGGCCTGAAACGAGCGGATGTGTTTGGCTAACTCCACGGTAATGAACTCTGTGTGCAGATTGGCACCCTTTACCCAAAAAAAAGCCTTCGTGCAAATGAATTTTTCATTCCAGTTGTGTGATCTCACTCTGAACAGTTTAGAAAAGCCCAGCCATTAGTTCGACTAATTTTATGGAGCAAAAAAAAAGAAAAGAAAAGAAAGAAAATGAAAAAGTCCAAAGTTAAATAATTGATTTGTTTTCTACAAAAGTGCTTAAGTTTGGAAGCTGCCAGAGCCGGGGAAATAAATTCAGGAGCGGGATCTCGTTATAGCGAGATATAAAACTTCATTCCTGACGGATTTCGACTTCATAGGCATACAGGGACTCCCTCTGACTCTCCGTGTTCTCACTCTGTTCCTCTAGAAGACATTCAGACATCCCGCGAGGTGTTGCCGTTTTACTGTTACGATCTCTCTCGTTTAACCGGGAACATATTTCGGTTTTAATGAGGTATAAATCTTGTTATAACGAGTCTTGTATCTCGCCTTAAAACGAGGAAACGTTCTCATTTTTAACAAGGTTTGTATCTCTCTTTTAGCTTTCCACTAAATCAAGGTGTCACAGTTAGTTGGATCTCCGCTGTTTGTACTTTGTTCAGCCTCCATTTGGCAACACAACAGCACATATTCTTCTCCTGTAAGGTTTTACAAGGCTGGAGCATGCTCCACAGTGTTTTCTTTTATTTTTTTAAAACGGGGTTTAGGTCTAATGGCTGGAGCCATTTAATAAGGCTAAGTTTAAAGCTTCATCGCTGATGAAGCATTTCTGTTGTTTTGGCCTTTTTGGGTCAATATCCGACTGGATTTCCCCGTTTACAGACAGAAGCCACCAGATTTCTAAGTATTTATTTCACAGAACTCATGATTTCATGAACAAGGTTCGAGTTGGTCTTTGTTGGACAGACACGCACAGCATCATAGAACCTCTACTGTACTTTATAGTGATTAAAAGTGTTTTTCCTGGAATTTCACCATGTGTTTGTATGACAGACACTCTCTGTTCTGACCAAATTGCAGAGTTCAAGTTTTGAAGTAGTTGTACATTTTCGTGAACTTCCAGTTCCAGTTGGCGTAACCATTAAGGCCAGATAAATGAGTCCTTGTCCAACATTGATCATCAACTTTTCTTTTTTTTTTGTCATTTAAATTACTGCTCTGTCTTCTATGCTTACCAAAAATTGCTTGTTCTTTTGTCTTTCCTATTTAAAGGCACAATATTGTGTAAAATTGGCTGTTTTTGAACTTTAAATCGTGTTATAATGTTATTCCCTCATCAACAGCAGACCTGGAGTGTTACCCTGATTCTTTCATGCATGTTTGAGAAATCCTTCAAACTCCATGGCAACCATTCAGCTGTGCAAAACATCTGGGTGGACTTAGCCCCACCTTCAAGGACGAAGATCCTCCTTGAAGCTGCAGTTTCCAAGCTTCCACCCAACAGAACAGCCCTCCCCTGGAGCCGCCCTACTCAGCTCCTTCAGACTAGCCAGCAGCAATTAGCAAACACCTGGTGGAGCTGAGCATCTGCTGAGCTCTTTGTAGGAGCTACTTCTCAATGGAACAATGGTGAAATGTTGTTAAAGAGTTAATAGAGGAGCCATGTTGTGGTGACTTCCTGAAGGCGGAGTTTCATAAAGAGCAGGAGCTTCTTAAAGAGACAGAGGCCCAATTTCAAGGCGTTAAATTACGATGTGAAATTTCCTTTAAGTGATATTTGATATTTATAGCATTTTTTTCTAACAAGTGAAGTTAACATAGACATCTAGGATTATCAATTTAAAGTGTAAAATACTAAAGTATTCATTACATTTTTATAAGCAGAAATGACCCAAATAATGTATTTGTAAAAATGTAAATGAAAGATACTCACATAGGTTATATTTCTTTTAATATGACATTTCTGCAATAATATGTCTTTACTTAAAGGCTTTTTACGTCACATAGGTACTGCAAAGCATGTGCTGTGTCCACCTCTACCAATCCAAACCTAAAACTCATGAGAAAACAGAATTGCTACAGTTTGTCATGGTTACAGAAAAACCTCATCAACAGTCCAGTGTAAAAATAATGGGATCTAAAGTTTATAGACATAAAGTGATATATATATATATATAGAGAGAGAGCGAGAGAGAGAGAGAGAGAGAGAGAGAGGTAAATGTCTTTAATGTTGAACAGGATGAAAAATACACATTGAATTAATCAGGACACGAAAAGTGTATTTTAAATAAAAAATGCCGAGTCCAAATGTGAGCTGCTCATTCACAAACACGTGTCCAGTTACCTCTAATTTAATATGACAGGCTGTGTTTGAAAATGTGTGCAACAAAGAGCCAACTTTGTACATAATAAAACATATAAAAATATATTTTCTTTTCATTGTGTCCTTTAGTTTTTTATTGTTACTTCCACATCACCATCTTCATCTTTTAGTTCCACTATTGCTCCCCCCCCCCTCTTTCTTCTCCCTTTGAACTCCAAATCTTAAAAGATAAATTCCTCATTTTGTAGCAGATTAATTTAGATTACACTCCCTCTGGTTCCTCCTCCCATTCATCATCCCTTCATTTTTCCCATTCCCTCCTTTACGGTCCACGTCCTCCTGCTGCGATTTCTTCTTGAATACACTCATCTATGTAGTCCAAAAATCTTGGTCATGAGTTAGACCACATTTTAGTTACGTTTTTTTTTTCCATCCACGTATTTGAAAACCCATCAGATATATATATATATATATATATGTATATATAACAGTAGATAAATTCAGACAGGCTGAGTCGTTTTACGCAGTTTACACTTTTAAAAAATATTGGTATAATAAATTTGCCGTTTAAATTAACATTGCACGGAAACATATACAGTGCTGCGAAATAAAAATTAATAATAAGGGAGACCTTTTACTGCTGTTGGTTTTAGGAGGAACTCCTGCTGTGAGCAGAAAGGAAACTCGAATGCAGCTTGAAAATGATGCCCCTTTTCCTTCTTTTTTTACTCACGTCGAGAGTCGCTGCGCCATTAATGCGTCACGGTAAGGTTATTTAGGATGCAAACGTGTTTGCTTTCGGTTTACACATGAAGCCATGCTGGGCTACAAGATATTAATAGGAGGAAAGTCCAGACTTGAATTTATTGGCTTCTCTTTTTTTGTCAATGTGCTCCAAAACCCCCCCCCCCCTACACTTGACATGGGGATGGATGGGTTTAGCATTTGAATAACACACTTCTGTTCTTCTTTAGCACTTTAACCATTTGGAGCCGAAGTTCCCTGAGAATTTAATTTTCTGAGCCTTTTTATGGCGGTATATTTGGTGCAAAAGCAATTTACCTGTGAAGTTGAACTCGCATGCATTTACATTTTATTTCTTCACAAACAAATGTAGGAAAATTTACTATAATTAACACTGATGTCTACGCTTTTGACGGTAGTTTGGAAAAAAAAAGGATGAACATGTCCAGAAATTCAGGCCAGAAAGAGGGAGCAACGTTTAGGAAAGCTAAGCTAACGTTAGTGAGCCGTTAACATAGCTAGCTAGCTACTAGCAACATGGAGTGAAACTAGCCCACTGGTTTTGAAGAGCAGTTGTTTCCACCATTGCCTGAGACCCCAAGTATAAACAACAACCAGACTTATTTCTGAACTCCATTAATNCTTACATTTTATTCCTAATAGTTTTAACTTAATTCTTAAATTTGAGTTGGTGAAGAAAACGTCCTCTACTCCATAAATAAAAAATGAGGTGCTGACGATTAATATTGCTACATATTGTGTCTTTGTTTGCTGCTACCAATTTATTCTCTCCCTGTGGATTTTATTTGTGCTGAAGGATTTCCCGGCAGATTCCTGCTCTCATAGGAAAACATTTTTCTCCACGGCTTTTCCCTTTGAAATAATGACATCATCAGTATTTTCCTACATCACTAGGTTTTGTAATTTTAATTTAACATGAATGCCAGTTTTTGATGTGCCGCTCAAGAAAGAGCAGCTTCATAAAACTCATTTCATCGTGATGATATATGGTTTGTTTTTGCAGATTCAGGCAGAAGCAATCATTTAAAAAAATGATTTAAGAAGAGCTTTTTTTTTTTTTTGGCAGATTAAAGTCTAACCAAGCGGTCATATGTTTCATAACACAGCTAATGAGACGAACTTGTGCGTCATATGGCCAAGAAGAAAACGATTTATGCACAAAGCATGAATGTTGAGCTGCTTGGAGTAACGTGTGATTCCAAACTGGAAGTCGCTCGGATTTTAACCATCCGGACTTTAACAGGACGGCTTCCGTCTCTGCGGTTTAAAATAAAGACGAAATTAAAACCAGAACCAAGCATCTCTGAGAGTGATTATTACTATTATGTGAACAATATTTTTGTCTTAATTTCAAATGATCACATCTTTGCACTCGTTACGAACACATGGCCGACATGATCCTCCCTCATTACCACCGTCAGAAAAGCAAAGGACTCGGTGGACGCTTACAGTGAAGACGTCTCTTCTTCCTGTTGCATCAGAATCATTCAGGGGGAATGGATTAGCACATCCAGTACAAAGGTATTCATGCCTTTTTTATTTCTACATACTGCAACAGTTGGGGTTTTATGTGACAAACCAACTCTGTGTAGTGATTGTGAACTGGATTGAAAAGGACAAACGGTTGACTAAATAAATCTAAAATTTCGGTATGGATCTCTTTTCGGCCATCGGAAGCGTTATAAAGCCATGTTGTTCTGCCATGACAGCTGGGATTTAGTGTTTGAGATGATGTGCGAGTGTCGTTCGTGGAAACCTGAAAGTTTGAATTTGATCTCCTCTGATTTGCTGTGGATCCCACGTAACTTGCTGCAAATTTTAAGTGGGACGTTTTATGGCTCTCTTTCAAAAACACCAAATTTATGACGTTGCACCGATAGATTGACCCCGATTTTCTTCATTTTTGGTAACTGGCCGTATTAACTTGAGAAATGGCTCTGCAAAAGGTTTGAAAATCTTTTGCAGCTCAGCAACTTTGTTTCATGCAAAAAAATAATAATTTTTGGACAAAATCTGAATGGGCAGGTCTGACCTTTTAAAGATCGGTGAACGGACAGTTCTAGTTTGAAGTTCTGCCGTACTTTTACCGAACGATCGATTGATCTGTGATCTGATCAAAGATTGGGGCGTTGCTCTGAAAACAAACACTCCTCAGTTTCCTCCCTCTCCTGTGCTTCGCTCTTCATGATTCTGTTTGTTCTCTAACAGACTTCTAGCCACGTTTTCATTACAGGTCTCCGCAAATCTTTGTCTGTGTTCTGCTGGTGTTGAATCAATTATTTGGAGACAACAGAGTAAAGGGGGCTGCAGCTAAATGTGCATCACGGTGCAAAGACTTGTTTTTATTAAAGAAAAGAAAAGGAAGCTGTCTGCTTTCCAGCCGTGCTCTCCGTTGTGTTGATTCATCACATAAATGACTCTGCCGTTTGTTGTCGTATCGTCTTGAAACACAAACGGTGAAGGGCTGTGAATACTTTTTAAATCACTGGTGGATCTCGTCCTCGTTCTGCATCGGCAAACAAGTTAAGACTTTCCCTTTGAAATCAAACCAAAGCCTCAAAGGCCTTTTAATCCGCTGGAGATGAAGACGTCTCCGGCGTGATAAACAGGACACATGTGGACATATGGAGCGGGCAAGATGGCGGCAGGGACGCCTGTTGATGGATGACAAAGGAAAGGAAACCCCGGCTCCGTCGTCTGCTCATCACTTCACGCCGGGATGCGTCTGCCTTACATCAGGACACGTCTGCATCAACACGCCCACGCCAGACGGCCATATTGGGACGGCGTTGCTGCGTCTTTTCACCGTCTCTGGGAGGGGCTGGTTTCATCTGCAGCGAAGCTGCTTAAAAAAAAACATAAAAACACTCAGTGGAAAAAGTTGTGAAAATAATCAGATAGCCGGATGAAAATTTGTGTAAATATGTTTCTTAAATGTGTCTTTGTTGCTAAAAGGCTCAATATTGATTTTTTGTGAAATCCTTTTTTTTTGTGTAGTCAAAAGGTGAGTATTATGTAAAATCTACATTTTTGAGCTTTACATCAAGCTATAAAGTAATTCCCTCATCGTAAACATGCCTGGAGTGTTGCATTGATTCTTTCATGCATGTTTGAGAAATGGAACAACAAATAGGAATGATTTTCAAGAGGCCCATTTGTGTTTGTGGGGCCATAATTGCTGTGACACCCAATTATGTAATAAAGATGTAATAAATAGTTCTTGTCATATTTATTATCACAATAATATAGCAAAATGTCGTGATAAAACTCATTCTGACACCTGCTTTCCCTTCCCGTATTTAAAGACTAAAGTGTTTGCGTCTCATTGAGCCGTCGGTTGTTTCACTTTGTTCACACTGTTATTTTGTTTTCCTCCACAGGTTCGACGCGAAAGGTCAAGTCCCTCCGCGACCCCTCCTCCAAAATGTCAAAGTCCGACTCGCAGCCGATGGCCACCATCTCCATCACCGACTCGCCGGACGACATCGCCCTGAAGATCCGCCGCGCCGTCACGGACTTCACCTCCGAGGTCACCTTCGACCCGCAGGCGCGCCCCGGCGTGTCCAACCTGGTGACCATCCATGCCGCCGTGGCCAGACTCAGCGTGGAGGAGGCGGTGTCGGCAGCCAAGGGGCTGGACACGGGGGCCTACAAGGGGCTGGTGAGCGAGGCGGTGATCCAGAGGCTGGCGCCCATCAGGGAGGAGATCCAGAGGCTGAAGGCGGACCCGGCGCACCTGGAGGCGCTGCTGGCCCTGGGGAGCCGCAGGGCCCGGGAGCTGGCCGCACCCATGCTGGACGAGGTCCGACACAGAGTGGGCTTCAGCTGAAAGGCGACTCACGCTGGGGAGGACACGGTTAGTTAAGCTGCTGCGGTCAAAGATGCAGGATGTTAGTTTAAAAAAAAACTAATGTGTTTGACATATTGGTTAAAACTGTCACCATGTCGTGACGTTATGAGATGGATAATCTGTAAAAAGATCGATCTCCTGATCGCCCTTAGCTACTGCTGCCAACTGAAGAAATGAACCAAAAACAGCCAATCAGAGCCAGGAGGCGGGCCTTAGCGCTGTCAATCAGCGCTGCTAAACGTGCTAA
This sequence comes from Poecilia formosa, assembly GCF_000485575.1. Classification (NCBI taxonomy): domain Eukaryota; kingdom Metazoa; phylum Chordata; class Actinopteri; order Cyprinodontiformes; family Poeciliidae; genus Poecilia; species Poecilia formosa. Next base: position 509,330 of record NW_006800241.1, on the reverse strand, counting down.
CGGCGGACAAACGGCTGACCATTACAGGAAAACTGTTTATCTGCCATCAATTGGCAGGAGTTCTAACTAGCTTAGCATTCACAAGCTAGTTAGGCCGTGCTATCAGGAAGAAGGAGGAGGAGGAAGGATGATTGGACACGGAGGGTGATTGACAGCGCTAAGATCCGCCTCCTGCCTCTGATTGGTTGTTTCTTGTTAGCTGGAAGAAGACAGAGGTGCTTGTTTTTTTTTTCAGATTGTCTCACACCAAACTGTCACAACATGGTGACAGTTTCTATATGTAGAAATATATTTTCTTTTATAAAAGTTACATACTGCAGCTTTAATAAGTGGACTTTTTTAATGAGAAGACATGTTGCAGTGATTGTTCTCCTGCTGAGATGTTGTTCTTGGCTCTGGATCAGAGTTTGTCACATCAAACACTGGACTCATTTATTTAGCTCCCAGTCCTCAATACAATACGATACAATACAATACAATACGATACAATACAATACGATACGATACAACACAATACAATACAATATGATACAATACAGGCTGTTTTTCATGTTCCCAACTGTGTGTTTTTTTTATTTTTGTCATATTTCATGTGCTGCCAAAACATTCAAATCTTCTGCAAACTGAACAATAAAATTTCGCCTCTCTTAGAGAGTCTTCAGGTTTTATTGTGAATTGTTCAAAAGAAACCGAGCGGCATCGGTTTCACTTGAGCAGACGAACACAGTCGGGAGGATTATGTTGTTTCTGGTTTCTCTCTTTTCTTTTTTTGTTCCAGAAGAAGCTGGACCTAAAAACAAAAACTGAAGATAGCTTTGCTTTTTTCCTTTTGTTTTTTTTCTGCTTTCCTTTTTGTTTCAGAAATCAAGACTACAGTCATGGTGACATAATCTACTTTAATTCTGTCTTTTTATTTTAACTGTAAATTTTTTATATGTTAGAAAACGGAAGATTACTTATGGCAACATGATCTACTTTAGTGTGTCTGATGCTTTCCTTTTCCCAAAATCTGAAGATCAGACACAACTTATTGTGACAGAATCTACTTTATGGTGCTTTATGCTTTACTTGTATTTTATTGCTTCAAAACTGAGTATTATAGTTTGAAGCAAACTGTAATAAGATGCTTACTGCTTTACTTCATTTTAATTTAATTTATTATTATTTTTCTAAAACAGAAGGTTATATTTAAGGTGACAGAATGTACATAGTTTTAAGGTGTTTGGTGGTTTTCTTTTTTATTATTATTTTTTTCAACACTGAAGGTTAAAGTTATGGTGACAGAATCTACTTTAAAGTATTTGATGTTTCCCTTTCTTTTATTTTATTTTATTTTTTTTATCTAAAACTGAAGATTTCATTATGGTGTCAGGATCTACTTTAGGGTGTTTAATGCTCTCCTTTTTTATTGTTATTTTTTTTACTTCAAAACTGAATGTTATATTTGTGGTGACATAATCTACTTTACAGTACTTAATGCTTTCCTTTCTTGTTTCTTTTTTTAATTTATTTAATATTTTTGTTATTTTTCCAAAACTGAAGTTTACACTTAAAATTACAGAATCTCCTTTAAGATGCTTAATGTTTTCCCTTTTTTTTATTTTCAAAGCTGAAGAGTATACATGTGGTGACATAATCTCATTTAAAGAGTTTGATTGTTCCCTTTCTCTTCTTCATTTTATTTTATTTTTTTTAAACCAAAGATTACCCCTGGAGTCAGGATCTGCTTTATGACGTTTGATGCTTTGGTTGCTCATCTTTGCGTCTGGACGTTGACGCTCTGCTGTGTGTGTTGTTGCCGTGTCGGCCTGAAACGAGCGGATGTGTTTGGCTAACTCCACGGTAATGAACTCTGTGTGCAGATTGGCACCCTTTACCCAAAAAAAAGCCTTCGTGCAAATGAATTTTTCATTCCAGTTGTGTGATCTCACTCTGAACAGTTTAGAAAAGCCCAGCCATTAGTTCGACTAATTTTGTGGAGCAAAAAAAAGAAAAGAAAAGAAAGAAAATGAAAAAGTCCAAAGTTAAATAATTGATTTGTTTTCTACAAAAGTGCTTAAGTTTGGAAGCTGCCAGAGCCGGGGAAATAAATTCAGGAGCGGGATCTCGTTATAGCGAGATATAAAACTTCATTCCTGACGGATTTCGACTTCATAGGCATACAGGGACTCCCTCTGACTCTCCGTGTTCTCACTCTGTTCCTCTAGAAGACATTCAGACATCCCGCGAGGTGTTGCCGTTTTACTGTTACGATCTCTCTCGTTTAACCGGGAACATATTTCGGTTTTAATGAGGTATAAATCTTGTTATAACGAGTCTTGTATCTCGCCTTAAAACGAGGAAACGTTCTCATTTTTAACAAGGTTTGTATCTCTCTTTTAGCTTTCCACTAAATCAAGGTGTCACAGTTAGTTGGATCTCCGCTGTTTGTACTTTGTTCAGCCTCCATTTGGCAACACAACAGCACATATTCTTCTCCTGTAAGGTTTTACAAGGCTGGAGCATGCTCCACAGTGTTTTATTTTTTTAAAACAGGGTTTAGGTCTAATGGCTGGAGCCATTTAATAAGGCTAAGTTTAAAGCTTCATCGCTGATGAAGCATTTCTGTTGTTTTGGCCTTTTTGGGTCAATATCCGACTGGATTTCCCCGTTTACAGACGGAAGCCACCAGATTTCTAAGTATTTATTTCACAGAACTCATGATTTCATGAACAAGGTTCGAGTTGGTCTTTGTTGGACAGACACGCACAGCATCATAGAACCTCTACCGTACTTTATAGTGATTAAAAGTGTTTTTCCTGGAATTTCACCATGTGTTTGTATGACAGACACTCTCTGTTCTGACCAAATTGCAGAGTTCAAGTTTTGAAGTAGTTGTACATTTTCGTGAACTTCCAGTTCCAGTTGGCGTAACCATTAAGGCCAGATAAATGAGTCCTTGTCCAACATTGATCATCAACTTTATTCTTTTTTTTGTCATTTAAATTACTGCTCTGTCTTCTATGCTTACCAAAAATTGCTTGTTCTTTTGTCTTTCCTATTTAAAGGCACAATATTGTGTAAAATTGGCTGTTTTTGAACTTTAAATCGTGTTATAATGTTATTCCCTCATCAACAGCAGACCTGGAGTGTTACCCTGATTCTTTCATGCATGTTTGAGAAATCCTTCAAACTCCATGGCAACCATTCAGCTGTGCAAAACATCTGGGTGGACTTAGCCCCACCTTCAAGGACGAAGATCCTCCTTGAAGCTGCAGTTTCCAAGCTTCCACCCAACAGAACAGCCCTCCCCTGGAGCCGCCCTACTCAGCTCCTTCAGACTAGCCAGCAGCAATTAGCAAACACCTGGTGGAGCTGAGCATCTGCTGAGCTCTTTGTAGGAGCTACTTCTCAATGGAACAATGGTGAAATGTTGTTAAAGAGTTAATAGAGGAGCCATGTTGTGGTGACTTCCTGAAGGCGGAGTTTCATAAAGAGCAGGAGCTTCTTAAAGAGACAGAGGCCCAATTTCAAGGCGTTAAATTACGATGTGAAATTTCCTTTAAGTGATATTTGATATTTATAGCATTTTTTTCTAACAAGTGAAGTTAACATAGACATCTAGGATTATCAATTTAAAGTGTAAAATACTAAAGTATTCATTACATTTTTATAAGCACAAATGACCCAAATAATGTATTTGTAAAAATGTAAATGAAAGATACTCACATAGGTTATATTTCTTTTAATATGACATTTCTGCAATAATATGTCTTTACTTAAAGGCTTTTTACGTCACATAGGTACTGCAAAGCATGTGCTGTGTCCACCTCTACCAATCCAAACCTAAAACTCATGAGAAAACAGAATTGCTACAGTTTGTCATGGTTACAGAAAAACCTCATCAACAGTCCAGTGTAAAAATAATGGGATCTAAAGTTTATAGACATAAAGTGATATATATATATATATAGAGAGAGAGCGAGAGAGAGAGAGAGAGAGAGAGAGAGGTAAATGTCTTTAATGTTGAACAGGATGAAAAATACACGTTGAATTAATCAGGACACGAAAAGTGTATTTTAAATAAAACATGCCGAGTCCAAATGTGAGCTGCTCATTCACAAACACGTGTCCAGTTACCTCTAATTTAATATGACAGGCTGTGTTTGAAAATGTGTGCAACAAAGAGCCAACTTTGTACATAATAAAATATATAAAAATATATTTTCTTTTCATTGTGTCCTTTAGTTTTTTATTGTTACTTCCACATCACCATCTTCATCTTTTAGTTCCACTATTGCTTCACCCCCCTCTTTCTTCTCCCTTTGAACTCCAAATCTTAAAAGATAAATTCCTCATTTTGTAGCAGATTAATTTAGATTACACTCCCTCTGGTTCCTCCTCCCACTTATCATCCCTTCATTTTCCCATTCCCTCCTTTACGGTCCACGTCCTCCTGCTGCGATTTCTTCTTGAATACACTCATCTATGTAGTCCAAAAATCTTGGTCATGAGTTAGACCACATTTTAGTTACGTTTTTTTTTTCCATCCACGTATTTGAAAACCCATCAGATATATATATATATATATATATGTATATATAACAGTAGATAAATTCAGACAGGCTGAGTCGTTTTACGCAGTTTACACTTTTAAAAAATATTGGTATAATAAATTTGCCGTTTAAATTAACATTGCACGGAAACATATACAGTGCTGCGAAATAAAAATTAATAATAAGGGAGACCTTTTACTGCTGTTGGTTTTAGGAGGAGCTCCTGCTGTGAGCAGAAAGGAAACTCGAATGCAGCTTGAAAATGATGCCCCTTTTCCTTCTTTTTTTACTCACGTCGAGAGTCGCTGCGCCATTAATGCGTCACGGTAAGGTTATTTAGGATGCAAACGTGTTTGCTTTCGGTTTACACATGAAGCCATGCTGGGCTACAAGATATTAATGGGAGGAAAGTCCAGACTTGAATTTATTGGCTTCTCTTTTTTTGTCAATGTGCTCCAAAAAAAACCCTACACTTGACATGGGGATGGATGGGTTTAGCATTTGAATAACACACTTCTGTTCTTCTTTAGCACTTTAACCATTTGGAGCCGAAGTTCCCTGAGAATTCAATTTTCTGAGCCTTTTTATGGCGGTATATTTGGTGCAAAAGCAATTTACCTGTGAAGTTGAACTCGCATGCATTTACATTTTATTTCTTCACAAACATCTGTAGAAATTTTAATATAATTGACACTGGTGTCGCTTTTGACGCAAGTTTGGAAAAAAAAGGACGAACATGTCCAGAAATTCAGGCCAGAAAGAGGGAGCAACGTTTAGGAGAGCTAAGCTAACGTTAGTGAGCTGTTAACATAGCTAGCTAGCTACTAGCGACATGGAGTGAAACTAGCCCACTGGTTTTGAAGAGCAGTTGTTTCCACCATTGCCTGAGACCCCAAGTATAAACAACAACCAGACTTATTTCTGAACTCCATTAATTGATGGGACAGGTCCATTTGATCCGTCAAAGGGAATCAGAGGTTTTTCTTGCTTCTTCGTACGGAGATAAATACCCGTCAGGGTATTTCCTGTTTGTTAATACTGATTCCGGCAGCGCCTCCTGCTGTACGGGCGTACAAATTACCCACAAGTAATAGTTTTGCTCCACTTTAGGCATAACTAATGGAGCAAAGAAAAAAAGGAGTGCGAGGACAAAGAAGGTGATATTTGTGACTCACAAGAGCGGCTTGGTGCCGTTGCATTCACTGACTCATGTCCGGGTAAAGGAAAAAACGTGTGTGAAGATGTTAATACAAGTGTGCGAACTTTGCTCCAAACGTGCTGGACTGAATGGAGCAAAATATAGTAGAGTAGGAATTTTATATTTTGCGGCTTGTGGAGTGGAGTCTGTGTCCTTGCAGTGATGAATTTGTAAAGATGTACCAGTGTCTGAGTGACAAAAATATACATGTTGTTTAGTTTTACAAGTATGTGGATTTATTTTGCGTCATTTGTTTTGGATCATTTGTGGCAAAACTGTGCATGTGAGATTTTATATATATGTCACTCAAACAATACAATTCGTGTGCTTGTACTTAAGAATTTGAAGAGGTGTCACTGTTATTTTGTATTCGTGAAATTACAAAACAACAGGTTTTTTATTCTGTTATTTCAGTTTTACAGTTACACAAATATTTGATCACAAATTATACCTCCATATTTATAATCCTTTTTAAACACTGCTTTTTTTGCGGTTTTATTTGTAGATAGAAACCGATAAATGTTTGTATCTAAATCTCAATACATCTGGTCTTGCGTTAGAAGGCCCCACAACTTTTTTTTTTTTTTGTAGTTTTAATTTTTACATCAATAATTTTTAAAAGTAAATGAAAACTTGACGTACAGTAGATGATTAAATGACGGATGGCGCATGTCACAGGTCACGTCTTAGATGTTTGCACCACTTTTGATCGGGAAATTTGGTACATCTGCACTGGAGCAGTGAAATAACTCTGAAGACGACCTTATATGCGTTATATTTTATGCAGCTGTTGCCATATTAAATCGTCTCCAACAGGAATTTTAGCACATAAATCTTCTTTGCCTTTTACCTGAGGAGCGGAGAGAAAAGGCGCACTATTTGTCCAGCAGTATTAAAAAAATAATAATTTACTTAAAGATTATTTACTGCCGAACATATTTTAGAAATCATCTGGTGTTAATACTTTTTTTTTTTGTTTAAAAATAGGCGTACTAGTATTTGTTTAGGATGACTCTATAAACTTTGTTATGCAGTTTTTAGCTGCGGACTGTTTTGTGGAGGTTTTCCTTCATCCCATTATTGCCTCAATTTTTAGCTCCTCTGCGTCTTTTCCGAAACTTCTCTGTGCATTTTTCATGTATGAATGAGGCTCTCCGGTTTCCTTGCCAACAAAATTCTTTCATCATACAATCAATAAAAAGTTAAAATACTAAGTGTATTATTTTCCTCTTCTGCATTCAGATTTTTTTATGTATTTAAAGAAACTCAAATTCAATTTGTGCAACTGGCTTGACTTTATTTTGAATTTCACATTGTAATACATAAGTAGAAAGCTTCAGGTACGAAAGCCTGCAACTGTTCTTTACCAATAAATTCATTTTACTGCATTTTCATTTCTGCCTGGGTGAGAAATGAATGGGGGCAGATTGAACCTGTCGCCCCCGCTGTTGCTCTCCACGGTGACTTTGGCGCTGAGGCGCAATCTGCGGCCTCAGGCGGTGCGGGCAGAAACAGTCCGAGGGCTGCTGCTGCTGCTGCTGCGTGTGTGTGGGTGTGTGTGTGTGTGTGTGTGTGTGTGTGTGTGTGT
>NW_006800241.1:500252-501999 GCF_000485575.1 Poecilia formosa | reverse complement strand
TGTGTGTGTGTGTGTGTGTGTGTGTGTGTGTGTGTGTGTGTGTGTGTGTGTGTGTGTGTGTGTGTGTGTGTGTCTGCCCGCTTCAGCTTCAGACTCCGTCCGTCCCACCGGGTCAGGCGCTTCCTTGTAAATTAAATAACCAGTTAACGGCCCGTTGTGCGTAATCAATCAGTGCAGATATGCAGCTATAGGGGCCTGTGCGCAAAGTCTCAACGATCTGCCGACCGGAAGAGGGAGCGAAGCGTGGGAAGAGCGCGTGGACCCAAACGTGACAAGTCATAGTCCAAAAAAAAAAACAAGAAAAACATCCTCAGAAGTTAGGAATTATAATTTACATTATTTAAATCAGAGAAACAAATCTGATTTACATAATATCCTAACAGGAAAAAGGTCTGTCTGTCTGTCTGTCTGTCAATCATTACTATTACTACTGTTATTATTATTATTCATCTGTGTCCGCCGTAGCACGCGCCACTTTCCCTGCCCTGATACTTCCGCCGCCCTACATCAGAGGAAGTCGTCATTAAACTTGTGCGTTTGATGTGTTTGAGGCGGAGGCGCGCGCCAGCACGCACGTGAGCAGTGCCGTCCACGGTCCGGCCTGTGAGCCCGAGCAGAACAAAGGTTCTGATTCCCTTCAGACCAAAGCCCGAAGCTACAGGTTTGCAAAATATAATTGGAAAAAGAAAAAAAAAGTAAAATAAAATCACATAACAGCAGAAAACTTCTCAACACAGAAGTATCCGTGTCGAACATGGCGCTGATTTTATTTACTGACTTTAGTATTGTTTTATCGTTATCGCGCAGGTGTTAATTAATGACTGCTCCTCTGCTCTAACATTTAGTCAAAGCTAATTCCCGCTTTATAGTATTTTTCATTCTCTAAGGAAGTCCGCTTCTTAATTTTTTTTTTAGCATATTTATGTTGTTAACCAATAAACTAAATAATTAATAAAGGGATATAGCATTATTATTATTATTATTATTATTATTATTATTATTATTATTATTATTATTACTACTAAATCCCTGTCAACAGCCATCGCCATCTACAATAACCCTTCGCTGGCCCTAACGAAACGCACTGATGAAAATGAAAATTTTTTTTCTTCTTTTTTTTTATTGAAGATATTGGTTGAAGAAAATTTGTGACTGATCCAAATCCAGAATGCAAGGGGGGTTTTAGAGGTGGTGGAGGGGAGGGGTGGGTTCATTTTCCCTTTAAGCAGCGACCTGCCTGCGGACGGACAGAGACGCAGGTTAGAAAATATAAAGTGAAAATCAGCGAAATGTTAAAAGTTTTAGTTTAAATCGTGAGTCGAGGCGGTAATGTAGGTGTTGGAGCGGATCAGACGCGCAGGAGCAACTACATACCCCAACCCCTCACAACCCCTCACCCAGAAAAAGTAAAATAATAATACTAATAATAATCAACCCCAATTTTGGACACTCAGAGGAGAAGCCGCGGGATCTTTAATAAAAAGCAGTGATGCTGGGGAACTTAGAAATGCATTATAATAATAAAAAGGGCAACATTTTATTATCGGATGAGGTCATTGCAGAATAAATTTTAATTCCCCTCCGCTGTATGAGCTCCAACGTGCCTGTTTCATCAGTTCAAGCCGTCCTTCAGTGTTTTCCAGACTTCACGTCTCCGCCGCGCCGCCATTGGACAGAACTGTCCGTCTGGCTTTCCGGTCTGACTCCTCATTGGAGGCTGGGTGCTTTTTTTTTTCTTCTTTTTTTT
>NW_006800241.1:486379-499817 GCF_000485575.1 Poecilia formosa | reverse complement strand
GGTTTTCTTGTTGTTGTGAATTTTCGCCGCGTTCTCCTCCTCCTCCTGCCCAACTTTCGGGTGGATTTGAGAGAAATGAGTGAGAGGAGGCGATCGGCCGCAGCTCTGAGCTCTAGAGCCCACGCGTTTTCCGTGGAAGCCCTGATCGGATCGAACAAGAAGAGGAAGCTCCGGGGCTGGGAGGAGAAGGAGCTGGAGTTGTCGATGGAGAGCCTCGCCACGGACGGAGAGGATCCGGCGCACTGTCTGGATATGGACCCGGGTCAGTGCGCGCACACACACGCAAACACAGACAGACACAAACACACACACACACACACACACACACACACACACACACACACACACACACAGACACACACACACACACACACACACACACAAACACAGACAGACACAAACACACACACATATATATATATATATTTTAAATTTCCTTTAAAAACAAAAAGCACCAAACACCGCTAAAAGTCCCCGACAGGTCTCTCTGCGTCGTGGCTCCAGGCTAATGGACCCCAGGCTTCTGACTCAGAGCGCATATGCTCCGCAGTCTAACTCCGAGAAATGCATCTGCTCCTCTGCGGCTGCGTTCCAGCAAAAAAACAGGGCAGAGAAACACAACTGTTGCAGTTCATTTAAAAAGGAACGCGTGCAGGCCCTGCTTTTTCCTCACACAGCTATATGACACAGAAAGCGTTGATTTAAATTAATAATAATAAAAAAAGACTCGGTTTGCACCTTTGAAGCGTCCAGGGACGCACGCAGTCACGGTGTGTGTCTTGAATACTTTGGTGCGTAAAAACCCAGTCGACCTTTGGGTAACTTAGGCCGTAAACCACCCGTGACTCTCATCTATCGCGTTTCGCTGTGAAACAGGAGCAGACTCCACAGATTGAAACATCCTGATGCCGAGAGGACAGGTGCGCAAAAATAATCAATTGACCCCGCGCAGAACAGGTCAGGCAGGAGGCCGCTTAGAGCGCAGACAGGGGCGCAAAGCGCAATGAAATGTGTGTTCCAGCCTTGTTTGTGTTAACATACATGCAGGTAAAATGGAGTGGAAAAAAAATAAACAAAAAGACTGTTAACAGTTTTACAGCTTAAATTTGACAAAAAATAAAAGAGCAACCATATTATTTATTAATAATTTCATATTTCGTATTCTATTTCTACAACCACACTGTACTCGGCATAAAACTACATTTTTTGGGGGGGGAATGCAATAAATAGTATCCACTACATTTATCTGAATTTTTAATCAAGTATATTAACTTTGACATTAAGGCAGATAATATTCTCGTTAGGTCAAAAAAAAACAAAAACAAAAAAAAACTCTTCTAACACTCGTAGTTGAGAAACTTGTGGAGACTTCAGCTAAGCAACGGCACTTTACACTCATTAGACTCAAACTACGCGTCTTAGCTCGGAGAGGTTGATACGTCTTTAAAAAGTTTATAATTTCAGTATGAATTCACTCATTCGTCACAGTTCAGATTTTTTTTTGTGTGTTTTCTGTCTTTTTAGTTGGAATTGAACAAAGTTAGTGCTGAGTAAGCAAATAAATGATTGACTAATTAATTTACGTGTCTTTTGACGTAATTTATATCCAAAAGTATTAACTAAAAAAATTACCTTTCTTCCCCCCAAAATACATATTATTATTATTATTATTATTATTATTATTATTATTATCATTATTATTATTATTCAGTTTGTCTCCGCAGTGTGTGAACGGCTTCATTCATACTTATTTTTTTAAATATTATTTTTAATTTTCATCTCACTTGCCCGTTTCATGTATTTTCCACATGTGGGACTGCGCCGTAGCCAGTGTTGCAATAGCAGCCGCTTAAGTTGCCTCGTGAAATCCTCCCGCTGCCTCGCGTGCGCCCGGCTCTAACGCGCGCGCCAGCGTCAGGCCTCCGCTCACAGATTTTCAACCCCGAACTTCTCAGATTAAGGTTCAGACGTGTCCTCCATACTCCGGACTGAAAGTGTACAGGCTTATGCGGTACAGTAAGCCGGCCGCCACAATTAGACCCTTCATATATACACGGTTTAAAAGCACAGGTTGTGTATTTGGAGATTTAGATACATAATAATAATAATAATAATAATAGCAAACAGGTATTTCACTTTAATGCTATGTTGATTTCATCGTGATGAGTTCGGTTCGGTTCGGTGTGGGACTCGGGAGACGGAACTCAACGCTCTTTTTTACGTCGCGCGCCTCTTCGCTCCAATAAAAAGAGAAAAGCAAAAGAAGAAAGAAACATGGAAAAGAATGGAGTTGTGTCCCTGAACCCTTACAGGAAGCGTGTTGTTTGTGTTGTTGTTGAAGCACTGAGCTGTCTGCGCTGCGGTTTGAATGAGGGAGCGCTAATTAGAAGCAGCACTGCTTTTTTGTGAGCCCTAAAAGGGGCAAAGATGGTAAACAAACAAACAAAAATCGAACTTAAAACTTTTCTTTTCTTTTTTTTTTTTAACTCTCGGTGGTCATCCCAGTCAACTTAGGGCTGAATAAGAAGCACTATATTTTTTATCTGGAGTAATTCCTCCCCCCACCCCCGTTCCTCCACCCAGAGCCCCCTCCTCTCATTAGCCGCCGGGGCTCCTGGCAGGTTCCCGCTCCGGACCTAAAGCCCTCCGCTGTGGAGCATCAGGCGGCGGTGACCAAGAACAGCGAGTCTCTGTGGTCACATTATGTGGTTTAGATGAATCCTTAGCGGGGTGATTTGATTTTTCTTCTTCTTCTTCTCTCTCTCTTTACTCAGCTCCAGCAGGCTTTAAGGCTGGAAGCCGGCCGGTCGTATAACACGTTTATTAGCCTGAGAAGACAGAGAGCAGGACTGAGTCTGCAGCAGTTTTTTTTTTTTTTTTAAACAGGCTGACCGGAGGAGCTCTACAGGCCCGTTAGCACACACACGCATACACACACACACACAAAAAAAAAAAAAAAAAAAGGAAAAGCTGGTTTTGTGAGACCTCACAAAGTTCCTACTTCCACACGGCTCTAATATGGATCCGTTAAAGCGGCAATTAACAAGTGAAACTACATCTGTTATAAACCCCAGCTCCACTTCTTAGAGAGGCTCAGCTTTTACGCACAGAAACAGTTCTTAAAAACACACACACACTCACACACTCTCCAACAGTTGGGTGAGACGATTATATAGCAAAATAATTGTGTTAACTTTGAGCTGATCTAACAGAGCCTGTCTAAAACCAGACCTCACATTATTTAACAGAAGAGGACACATCACAGCTGATCTGTTCATCTTCCAGATCCTTAATAATATTCACTAAGAGCTTATCCTTAAACAAAAATATATAGAAATGTTTCTATCTCCAAATCCAGCGTAAAATATTTTTTTCTTCCAGTCACTAGAACATCCAAAATTATTATTATTATTATTATTATTATTATTATTATTATTATTATTATTATTATTATTATAACCTGAAACTTTAAAGTCTTGAATCAGTCAGGAAAGTCACTGTGCTGTAAAATTAAGCAATTTATATTAAAACATTTTTGGTTTATGATGTGTTATTTACGAGTGAGGGTCAGCGGGGGTCAAAAACAGTTTAAGAAAGGAGAGGAAATGTTCACAACTTCATATATTTGAATTGTTTTCTCATATGTAATGAATTCAAATAAGACATATTTAATTATCTGGACGGTAAATAAAATGTTTGCTCAGGCAGCCTGACAGTTGATGCTGCTTCCCACTGAGAAGCCGACCTAAATATAGGCCTCAGTTACAGCGAGGCCATCATAAGTGTATGGTTCAGCCTCCATACGTGTCTGTATATTTCATATGTGTTCAGCTGAACCAGACGCCTTTACATTCACATAATTATCCTATAAAATTAGCCCAAAAAAAACAAAAAACATAAGAGCCAAAAGCCGCGTCCGTAAATCACGCAGACACGTCAAAGAGAATAAACTGGAACCCGAAGACGGCTTCATTGATTTCTGAACATGAATGATGAACTCGTTTTTAACTTGTGACTAAAACTGCAAACATGACGGGATGTGCATGTGTAAATATTCAAAATGTTTGGATGGAAATGTGTGGGCTTAATGAAGAGGCTGCAAAATGAATTCCAGCATCTAAGATTTAATCATAACCCTGAGTTAGACGGCGGCACGTCTTTCACGTTCACATCAGACCTGCTTTGTTCTTCACATTTATGGTCCGTTTGCTTTCACTGTTTCAGGGAAGAATTTGCAGAAATCATGTTACACAAAAACATATTTCATTAGGTGAAATATTGCTGAGTAGTCGTCAACCCGGTTGCCTTCATTCTACACAAAGTGACATTTTTGCTGAATGTGTCCGTAAAGCTGTCAGGTTTGATGAAGCTGACTCAGCCTGACCTTCAGTGTCTTTGTGAAGGTTAAAAATGTTCAATTGTTAACGTGTTACTTTTGAAACTATAGCAACAATGAAACTGTGGTTATTTCAGAAAAGCAAGTGCCAAAATAAAAGTAAAAAAATCTTACCAAGTATTTTTGGTCTGGTTTCTAGTGCAAATATCTTAATGCACTTGAAATAAGACAAAACTAACTCATAAGCAACTTTTCAGTAAGATATAGCAGCTTGGTTTAAGTCAATAATTCCTTAATATATAACTCAAAAATCAGTAGTTCCACTGGTAGATTGCTTCATTTATAATTAAACATTTTTCCCATGTTGTACATGAAGTAATCTGCAAATGAAACTAGAACTGTTTCATGAACATTGAGGAATTACTGATTTAAAACGAGCTCCTATTTCTTGCTAAACGACACATTAAGCTGTCCAGCGTTCAGCGCGGCTCCAACTGATACCAATGTGTCTAAATGTGAAGTCGGAGGTCAGAATGACGTGAGGCATGGAGCTGGTTCACGCTGGGTCAAGCACAGGACGATCAGAGTGTGTGAGGTAATGAGTGTGTGTGTGTGTGTGTGCGTGTGCGTGTGTGTGACAGAGAGAAACGAACGGCAAATTCCCCCTCGTTAATAAAAAGCATCTTTTCAGAAAGCAAAATGAAAGCTAAGCTGAAAACTGGACGCTGAGTGATAGAGAAGTGAAAATGAGCTGATTTCAGGTCAGATCTGCAGCCATGCTGACGTGTATGTGTGTGTGTGTGTGTGTGTGCGTGTGCGTGCGTGTGCGTGCGTGTGTGGCTGCTGAGTGTCAGAGGACGGGTCCTCCAGCCTGGTGACAAGACATCCAGACTTCTTTACCTGCTCTCTATCTTTCAGCGTCTTTGAGCGTCCTAAATAGCGCAACATGAGTTTGGTGGATTATTATTGTCATTATTATCCCTTTATTCAGTCTCTGCAGTGCAGCTGATTCCCCTGAAGCCTCCTTTTCTTTTAACCACAAATGCACTTTTTTTTTCAAACCAAAATTTTTCCAACAATCTAACTTATTTAAAGTTTTAAAATAAAAGGAGGCAGAACTTAAACCAAACTGTGTATTGTTTATCGTCGAAACTGTAAGACAGTGACACACAGTTTACCCAGTAGCTCTGGTATTTTAGCTGTAAAGTAAAATTACAGTTAAAGTAAAGTGCAGCCAGGCAGTACTGACAGCTAAACCTGTCACGATAACACATTTTATGGGTGATAAATCGTCCCAGAAGGTATCGCGATAAACGATAATATTGATGTTTTGAGAGCATTTTAAAGTGATCCATTAATAGTGGCAAAATAATGCAAGAAGGCATTCTCAAAGATCCGTACACATTAAATCCAATGAATATTTAAACACTGGAACTGGAAGACATTCTAGATATCCAACATAAATAAGCAAAACAACAGAAACTGCAAAGAAAACAAATTATGGAGTCTCTGCAAAAAAAAAAAAAAAAGCCCTTAAAAGAAAAAAAAAGAGGGACTAGTTGAGACCAAAGCAGCAGACTGAAAACTTTTGACGTCTAGTTTTTGGTAGAAAGAGAGAAAAGAAAAATGATAAATCACGCAAATGGAAATTAACGAGCTTGTTCCAATTTATCATGCGATTAATTGATTTATCGCTTATTGCGACAGGCCTTTCAATAGGACCGTTAAATGCGACATATATAAATGATTAACTCATGTCGCAGTTCTATTTGTAGATTTCACAAGAATACACTGGAAGCCTGCAGCTCCACGCTATAAACAGGTTGCACTCTATGCAATATGCCAGTTTCACTCACATGAAATCTCCAGGGACACCAGCCCATTGTTCCAACCCTGAGGAACTGCCGTGAACACAGTCGCTTTACAGTTAAAACAACAACCAAAATACAGTGTAGGTCTACTTTAACGCTCTAAGATTTATTATTTTAAGTCTCTTGTTTGTGATATGTATTTTTTTTTCCCCCTGAAGATTTAAATTCTAAAATGTCATTTTTCAAGTCAAGCTGTTGGAATATGTTACTGTATCTGATCAGTTTAAGGTCCCACATGTCAGCTGAACCAAAACTGTTTATTGTATCCTAATGATCCTTTATTGTTTTTAGCTCTTTGGAGTTTTAAATATCACAGTTTCAATTTTTCTTTCAGGATTTAATGAATGAGTTTCAGTTTAAAAACCACAGTTTTCCCATCTCTAAATGTTATATTGACTTAAAATGTTTTTCACTTTTCAACAGGTTCTACATATTGTATTTTGTTAGCTGAAAACAAATTTTAAAAAATGTTATGCCAGTCTGTTAGCCGTACTAGAATAAATCAATTTAACCCAAATAAACAAATTTATTTAATGTGTTACCTGGAAATAAAATGTTAATATGGGGAAAAAACGTAACTTTTCAGCTAGTTTTAAGTCAATAATTCCTTAATATTGATTTAAAAAAGTACTAGTACGAAAGGCAGATTATTTCACTTAAAACATGTGGAAAAATGTTTTATTGTGAGTGAAATAATCTGCCAGTAAAACCAGTTCTCCTTCATCAATATTAAGGAATTATTGCCTTAAAACAATCTCCTATATATTGCTAAAAAGTTACTTTTGAGTCAGTTTAATCTTATTTCAAGTGTACTAAGATATTTACACTAGACCAAAATCACTGTACGATTTTGTGTGTTTGCGCTTACTGTCTACGGTGTTGCTACGTTTAAAAAAAGAAAAAAAAAATCTTTCGACCGTTTGCTGGACGAGCGTGTCGTAATGAGCTCATCCGTGCGGTCGGCGCTGGGGCCCGGTGGGAATCGGAGCCACCGGGCTCGTCGTCGTCTTTTACCCGGGCAGAATGTGTTTACAAAGTGTGAGGGGGGGCAGCTGAGTGTCTATCTGCCTGAGTGTGAACAGTTAAAGGAGCGAAGCGGACACTAATCATGTGCGACAGTCCTCCCAGGCTGCAGTGACACTGGAAGGATGATGGAAAGACTCCCCCCTCCTCCGCCCCCACTGTCTCTCAGGGCTCATTACGCCCCTCGCCACTCCTCGCCTTCTTGTCTTTCTCTCCCTCATCTTCATCTCCCCCATTTCTTCCTTCCTTCTCTCCTTTCCGGCAGGCTTGGCTGCGCTGCGGCGGTTTCGCCCGGGACGCTGTCCAGTCTCTCTCTCTCTCTTTCTCTCCTTGCATTTGCATAAGCGTATTTGTGCTAGCCCCCCCTCACACCCTCCTCCTTCCTCCGGCACTGCCAAGCCAACCTCGGTGTGTCAGGACCAGCAATAAATAATACATTATTGCATTTTTCTGCCTTTTTTTTTCTCTCTCTCTCTTTCTTTTTTTCCTGGGTGGCGCTGGGGTTGCGAGCGAGGTTGTTGTAAAAGATTTTCTCCAAAAAAGTGAAATGAGATGAAGCGCGCGGCGGTCAAGTGAGGATATCGTGGGCACGGAAAGGTTTTGATGCCCCAGCTGGAAAAATCACGAGGCATTCTGGGATGCATCCCCCCCCATGTTATTTTCAAATCTAAATAAGCGCACACAGACGTTTTACTCTGTGGCGGTGGCAGGCGTGGGTGTATTTTGGGATATATAATATTTGAGCGTGGATTTATGGTGAGAGTAAACAGTTCTAAACACTTAATGTTTGCCAAGATTAATACATTTGTCGTCTAATTCAAATTTTTTTATTTTTTTTTTATAAAACTTGTAATTTAATTGTTTTTTTTTCTATTTCCAAGCATAAAGCTCACGTTATTTTCTCGTTCAAAACTAGAATGATATGAACTTTGCTGACTGTTGGAGTTTAGAGATTACCTAATCCTAAAAGCAAGACGTAATTCAGCACTGGGTGACCTCAAGGTCGTGTGTTCGGCCCGCTGCCGTTAACATGTGACCGCTCATCTGCACGAGGAATTCCCGACTTTTAATTAGCTCCATCTCTGAGAGTAAATGCATGAAAATGAAAAACATACAAATGAAGGATGCGGTTATGAGATTCAGCCGTTCACAAGTGTGAATAGTGAGAAGTTTCCCTCTGTAACAACAGACACATCCGCTGGGTCTCCCACAGCAGCACAACCATGACCAGCAACTTCAATATTTCCTTTAGAAACGTTTTTGGATTGTCATCCACAATAAAAGGAAACACAAATGAAGACCTGGTTTCAACTGAGACATGAACCATTATTGAAATATCATGCTTTTCAGTCTATTCTAACCAGATGCAATGAACTTCTGCTGTCTAATAAAGTGAGTCTTGTTACAGGAAGGTATTTAATGATATAATTTAGCAATAGTGTTAAAAAATGTGAATTTTCTCTGAATGTGTTGTTTTTATTACAGTGTAGTTGATGACTTTGATCACAAACTGGGCTGAAAATTCTCCTGTGCACTGCAAAAAAACACAACTTACCAAGTCTTTTTATTCTAGTTTCTAGTGCAAATATCTTAGTACACTTGAAATAAGACAAAACTAAATTATAAGTAGCTTTTCAGCAAGATATAGGAGCTTGTTTAAGTCAATAATTCCTAAATATATAACGAAAAGTCCCGCTGGTAGATTGTTTCATATATAACTAAGCATTTTTTCCACGTGAAATAATCTGCAAATGGAACTAATGCTTTTTTGTGAATAGTAAGAAGTTATTGACTTAAAACAAGCTTCCAAGTAAGAGGAGCTTGTTTTCAGTAAATAATTCCTTAATATTGATACAAAAGTACAAGTAGATTATTTAACCCATAACAGAACATTTTCCCATGTTATACATGAAATAATTTGACAGTGGAACTACTACTTTAGTACTTTTATGTCCATATTTAGGAATTAAAACAAGCTCCTGTATTTTGATGAAAAGTTGCTTTTCAAGTATGTTTTGTCTTATTATTTCAAGTGTATTAGGATATTTGCACTAGAAGCTAAAATAAAAATGCAATATTTTGTGTTTTTGCAGTGTGGGTTTGTCTCTAAAATAAAACGAGCTTTTTTTTCTTTTTTTTTTTTAATCCGATTTAACCTTTTGATTATTTTTGTGAATTCATCTTTTCTGTCAATAATCACTTTATGGGAAGTTTCATATCCCAAACCTTTCTCATCGTTTGCCTGGCCAGAAAAAGAAAAAACAATAAAAAAAGAGAGCGCAACCATTTTTCTTCGTAGCTCTGCAGAAGCTTCCCGCAGCTTTTATCCCGCTTCTGTCTCCACGAGACGGCAAGCCAAGCCCGGCGGGGGGTCCGGTGATGAAGACTCACTGGAGGGACGCTGCAGCGCGCGCTCGCACGAGCCAACTTTCCTCTACGAAAAAAAAAAAAAGAAAAGAAAAACACACTTTTTTATTTATATTTTTTATTTTTTAAAATTCGGTTAATCCAGAGCCGCCTTCCTCATCACTTCCTCCCCCCTCCGCTTTTCGCCCCCTTCCAGACTCAGAGGCGAGCCCCGGCTCGGATGGAGAGGGTCTGGCCGAGAGGACGTCGTGCTCCTTCGGCTCGCCCGCCGACCTGGCCCCGGGCGCCTGCGACGCCTCGCCCTCGGCCTCCATGGAGGAGATCCAGGTGGAGCTGCAGTGCGCCGACCTCTGGAAGCGTTTCCACGACATCGGCACGGAGATGATCATCACCAAGGCCGGCAGGTAGGCGGTGGGCTCAGCTGCTGACTGAGGCACAGACAGGGCTGTTTGCTAGGCTCCTCCACGATAAACTGTCCCCAGAACTTACTGAGATAAATGGTAATTTATTTATTTTTTTACTGCATAATAGTGCAACAGCACATTCTCAAAGATCAATAGAGTTTAAATTCTAATTAACATTTAGCAGTGCAACTGGAAGACATCTTAAATATTCAAAAATAAATAAAGAAAACAGCAGAAATAACAAATAAAATTAATTATGTATTCTCTCTAAATAAAATGACCCAGTTGAGACCAAAACACCAGACTGAAGACTTTCGTCATCAAGTTCCTGGTAGAAAGAGAGAAAAGAGAAAAACGACAAATCATTCAAATGGAAATTATTGAGCTCGTTTTAATTTATTATTTGATTAATTGATTTATCGATTCAGGCATAGGTATATGTACCAGTTATCTTCCTAGACTCACTTCTAGGAAGATAACAAAAAAGCTGAGTGACTTCCTTTGATTTAGTCATTTTTTAATGTTAGCAGGAATAAAGTGTGTTAAAGGATGAGTTTTCATTTATATGGTACAAGGCCTGTACCTCTATAGACCTTCGCCATCCATCCATCCACACAGTGTGTTTAAGGTTTCAATCAGGAGTTTGGAGCATTTGTTGTGATTTATATTCATACTTTTACTTATTTTGGGTAAAGTCTTTGAAGTCTACACACGCAAGGACCAAACAGAATATAAGAAAATAAAGGAGCTAAAGTCTAAATATAAACCACACAAGACCGTCACTTAAAAAAAGATTGACTCCTTTGTTCTGTTTGATGGATTGTTCTTTTTTTTACTTTCATCCTTTCCTTCTTTTTTTTTCCTGTATGAGTTTTATTTTGCTGAGTTTTTCTCTTTATTTTGGTCTTACTTCTAATAAAAATATAGAAGCAGGGTTGGATCCATGCTGCCTAGTTCTGTGAAAAAAGCAGGTCAGAACCAAAAGAAGTACCTTCTGCCCATCGGTTTATCAGCTGAGCGTCTTTGGCCCAAACGGCCCTCAGATGCCGACATCGATTGTTTGAAAAGCAGACAGGTGTGCAGAGGCAGCTTCTGACGTAGGGAGGATGAAGGTTGCAACAACTGTGAAGTGCCAAAATGCAATTTAAAAAGGGGGGGGGAATTATTAGACAGTTGCCTATATTTTCTTAACGCTGTAAAAAAAAGTGTCTGGATGATGTCTTAGTGTGTTATTTTATCAGTCAGACTCCTGAGATGAGAGCCAGATAATAGACAGAAATGATCACCATCAGAAATCCACCAGGCCGTCATTCTGTTGTGAAAGCACACAGATATTTAGAGGTAATTTAGTGATTCCTCTGGTGGTTATCACCTCAGATTATTGCACAAACAAAACGACAACATTGTGGAGTGAATCTAATAGAAGATGCTTTAAGAGACCGTCTGGAGAGCTTTTACTTTGAAAAATGGAAAGGTGTTCTCAAAATATCATATGAATCTATCGTGGACTATATATTGAAGTCAATGAATAGATGTATTTTTATTTAGTTTGTAATGTTTATAGATAATCCTTATCTATATACTATTAAATTCTCACCTCTGCTTTTTTTTTCCAAACATGAAATCACGACGACTTCTTAGTGTCTTATCACTTATGTGGTATTTTTACCGTCGGGCGCTCACGCGCTCGTTGTGTGGGTGTTAATGTGTTGCACGTGCGGGTCGCACCCTCTCGGCTCGGCTCGGCTCGGCTCGGGCCTTCTCGCGCGCCGCAGGTTAAAGTCGGAGCGCAGCACGAGCTGCTTTTCATTAATCCCCTCTGTTTCATGCTCTGGGTTGGGGCTCGCGCTCATTTAAAGCGCACGGACCAAAGGAAAAAAAAAAAAAACACAGTAAGAAGAGGAGTTGACCTGCCGTGTCCTAGCGGAAAGACCTCGCGCTCAGCTTCTCGTGCTCGCAGCGCCGCGAGCCTTTCCACCCGGCACGCGCACTAACCCATCAATTTCTGACGTATCTTTATAAAATAAATTGTACAGTTTGTTTGCATGAGAGAAAAAAAAAATGTTTGGGTGGAAACTTTGGCATATTAAGGCATTAAAAAAGTGTGACGTTTCATTGACATGTTTTTTATTATATTTTAAATATAATTAAAGAAATAACAGCAAAATTCAATTAGATTAAAAATAATTTCACATTATTATTGTTACTAAAAAAATCGTTTAAACTATTTAATTGTAGCTTCCTATTCTATTATTTTCTGCGCTTCATATTCCTGAAAAAAAGGCTAAGCTTCATTCATAAGCAACATTTATTCATCTTCGCAAGCAAATCAGTTCTCTTTGTAATAAACACAGGGAGTCTATGACTCAAAATAAAAATTATTGGTTTAATTTTTTTATGCTGCGTGTGTGTGTGTGTGTGTGTGTGTAGGTATGTGTGCGTGCGTGTGTGTGTGTGTTTGTGTGTGTGTGCGCGTCTCGTCTAAACCAAAGTGGTTCCTTCCTCTCTGCTGCAGCCCTTCAGGGTTAAATTACGGCCCCGCTTCTCCCTCCGCTGGAAATACACAAGCTGCCTCGGCTGCTGGAATAAATTAGGATTAAATTGGTAATCAGCTCATAAATAGCACAGCAATCAGTTTGCGCTGAAGCAGAGTGAATGAGGCGGACACGGCCGTCGCCGTGCGCATTTCACGGCCTGCTCATAATAAGGCCATAAATCCAGAGGAGAGGGGAAGGAAAGAGAGAGAGAGAGAGAGAGAGAGAGAGAGAGAGAGAGAGAGAAACTTCTTTTTTTTACTCGTTAGGGAGGCCTCGATTTACGAGCTTTAAATGAAAAGAGGGGGAAACGCCGCATTTCAAGCACCGAACTGTCCGCCTCTGGACTCAGACCGCTGTTTGTTTTAAACCCGGTTTCCCTTTAGTGCAGCAGCTCATCCGTGACGTCCAGTCATTACTATTTACAATCCCGAGCCATAATATGAATTTGTTGCTTTATATTTGATCAGATATTAAAAATTGGGGGGAAACGTAAAAAGCAGAGGCGCCCCGTGAATATATGAGGCCCCAAGCAGAAGAAGAAGGGGGTCTGCCGCCATCTTTCTTTCTTTTTCTTTTCTTTTTTTAATATGTCCTGTTTGCGTTCTGCATTGAGCACAACTTGTTTCACAGTTAATTCTTGAGCTGATAATGAATGAAATATGACTGCATCTTATTTTTAGCAACCAGTTATTCAGGCAGAGATTTAATATAATTTTTTTATCTTAATTGTTTCAGTGAACAATAACTTTATTCTTATGTATGTAAAACGGTTTTTGCAACTAAGTCAAAGTTTCAAGTCTGAATCTATCTATCTATCTATCTATCTATCTATCTATCTATCTATCTATCTATCTATCTATCTATCTATCTATCTATCTATCTATCTATCTATCTATCTAT
>NW_006800241.1:481547-486369 GCF_000485575.1 Poecilia formosa | reverse complement strand
ATCTATCTATCTATCTATCTATCTATCTATCTATCTATCTATCTATCTATCTATCTATCTATCTATCTATCTATCTATCTAGACTTCTCATCAGTTAGGTCATTACATAATTTTATGTTTGCAATAAAAGAAGAAAAAAAAACATACAACCCCCCACGAACATAGAAGTTATAAATAATCATTACAAACTAAAACGTTCCTTTTCACCTAACATGCCTGAAATTTAAATAAGACATTTTGTCAATGTTTTACGTCTTATGAGGTTTTTATTCATTGTATAATCAGTTAGTCGTCCGTTTAAAAATTATTCTACGTACTGTAGTAACAGCAAAGCTTCATTTTTATTTTTTATTTTTTTACAGGGATGCAATGAAAAATAAAATCCTTGAGCGACCCCAGTAATTAATCATCCTGCTGGAAGCTCAGACATCCCACCCTTTTCTGACATGTGAACACATCGTACATAAGTGCTGCCACTTCACACTAGCAGCAACACCCTTCGTAGTGGGAGTTGTTACTGAGTATTTCCACAGAGGCATGTTGGCTGCTCACTTAATCTCAGCAGGTAACAGGAAGCTAAACGCATCGCAGCAACCGTCTTCTGTTTTTATCATTTCTAAGAGTCCAGTTCTGTCGTTGGACCTGCCAACGGATTAGGAAATGTTTCTGGTATTTTGTAAAACCTAGAGTTAATGTAGAGATCTACGGTCTGTGGAGGGAAAAGAGCTACTGTCATTATTAATGACAGTAGCTGTGTTACACACATAGAGTTGTGTAGGAATGATTAATCATTTGGTATGGGTCCCCTTTTGGCCCCCAAAAAAGCTGCTGAGAGCCCCAAACAGGACTGGCCTTGGTTGTAAGACTGACTGCTCCTGGAAAGCCTTTAAATGCTTTGAGTTACAGCATTTGTTTACCTTTTGGGATAAAAAAAATAGATAGTTTTTGGTTTTGCAACCATTTTTATGACAATTTCTGGTCTCTAGTTTCAAGTTGTCTTCAGGTCAGTGACGTCTTTGTTGCTTTTTGTCCCCAATCAGGAGGATGTTTCCAGCCATGAGGGTAAAAATTGCTGGCCTGGACCCGCACCAGCAGTACTACATCGCGATGGACATTGTGCCAGTAGACAACAAGAGATACAGGTGCCCTCCTCCCTCCTCCTCCTACACACACACACACACACACACACACACACGACTGAGAGCTGCTGAGCATCATCCAAAACAGCAGCAAGCTCTCAGCGCTAAACCTGTCATTAAATCCGGTCATTGTTATTTACGATGCTTGACATTTCAATTCATAAATCCAGAGTTTTCCTGAGCAGAACAACTGCTTCACCAAACACGGTCTGCCGGGGGAGGGAGGGAGGATTTTATTTCTCCGGGCTTCGCTGTGGATTCCCACGATGGTCCTAATGTTGTCACACCTGCTTTTTGGCTACGACGAAAATGAAACTGTATGCAAAATGGAAAAAAAAGAAGAAGAAGAAGAAAAAAAACAACATCGGAGCTACAGATGCAGCTGATCAGCAGGAAATCAGGTCAGCTTCAGTCTGTTAGTCAGATCAGCCTTTCAGTTTTATTAAACGCACATCTTTTTTCCTGGACGCATTTCAAAACATCAGTCCTTGGCGAATACTCGCTGCCCCTCGTTGTTGTGCACGTCTAATTTAGACTGTCTGTCATGTCGGTTATTCGGAACGTTATTTGCATTAAGCAAAGATAGTGCAAGTTGGTCTTTTTGCCCTCACTCCACTACTGTGATAAAAAGAGAAAAAAGTCACCATGGTCATTTGGACTCTAAGAAAAAGAGATAGTATGTGTGTGTGTATGTGTGTGTATGTGTGTGTGTGTTTGTTTGTAATACCTTATGGGGACCATTTTCCTGACACATACCACGTTGTGGGGACCCACTGCTCCTTGTGGGACCAAAGCCTGGTCCCCACAGGGGGAAACGCTGTTTTTGGGTCAGGGGTCAGATGTAGGACTAAGGTGTGAATTCAGTTTTGGTTGGGGTTAGGTATGTGGTGATTAGGGTTAGCGTTAGGCTGTAGAAATGAACAGAAGTCGATGGAAGGTCCCCACAAAATAGCCACGCAAACACACGTGTGTGTGTGTGTGTGTTTGTGTTGGAGGATGATGTGTGTGTGATGGATCGCTCTGGATAAGCTATAAGACTGATATCCTGGCTCGCAGCGCCGCTCCCTGAAGTCAGAGCCAGGGACGGGAAGATTGAAATGTATTCATCATCATCATCATCATCATCCCACGGAGAAGAGCGGTAGAGCCAGCAGCAGCTGCCTGCGAACAGCACAACTCCCAACATGTATCACTGCAAAAGTCGGGATTTGGAGGAAAAGAGAGAGTGCAACGAAAGAAAACAGAAGGCCGTTGCTATGGAGCCGAGAGGCAGACATGATCGATTGAATGAAGAGGCTGAGAGAAGTGTGAGGTTCCTTTGAGATGCGGCGGGACGCTGACACAAATGAACCAAACTGATATTTAGAGCCGCTTTCGCATTTCTTGGCATCCGTTGGTCAAAACAAAAACACAAAGCGAATACAGAAAACCTTAACAGCGGTGTTTTACTATTAGGAAAACCAAAATCCAATTTTTGGGAAGAAAAGAAAATGTGAAATATTTTGTTTACTTTAAAACTCAACTATTTGAACAGCTAGCAATTCCTAAAAGCAACCAAAGCAGTTCTTATTGACTTCAATTAACTTTGATTAGTAATCGAAGACCTTCTGTTTCCCTGATCTATAATACGATGTAACCTGGAGCTCCATTTCTAGTAGTCAGTCTTCAAAAAGGGGAAAGACGAGAATACACACTGTTCAAAAAGAAGCCAGTCTTGAAATGTCAGGAAGCCTAACCCTAACCTGATCAAATAAATTGCTTTTATTTGATCAGATCTACATTCAGAGAAATAATCGAAAGGGTTGAAATCAACTGAAACTGTGAAAAAACAAGGCTGAAATGAACCCATGTTTATCTCTGTTATGCATTGAGAAGAAATGAGATTTTCAATCCACTTTTATGCTGTTATGGTATTTCATAAAAATATGACATATGATCAGAAAAGCAGCAATTACTCCTGCTGCTTCTGAATTTATTACACAAATGCACCGATTGCCATTGTGGTACATGGACACAAGTGCATAACGTACATAAATTATGAAGATCTGACTTTAAGTGATCAGTGAACCATGTTGGTAGCTTAGCTCTGCAGTCGGTTACCATAGAAACATGCTCCTCGCAGCTTTTAGTTTTAAAACATAGAGGAGTTCCTGTAGTTTCCGTTTTACTCAAGATTAAATATTACAAAAAAAGCTTGATTGGTCTGATGGAAGAAGCGTGGCGGCCTTCTTTCAGCCAGCTGGTCAACAGTATGCAGCAATAGCCACACATGAATTAACTCCAGGACTATCTCTTGCATCTTATTTTCAAACCATAGGAATGGCATGATGGAAAATGTAAGTGGTTTTGAATGAATACATTTTAAAATCTCCGTATATTTTTACACTGCTGTCTGGCTGCGCTTCCATTGACTGTATGATTGCACAATTTGAAAATAAATTAGCATAATAGAAACATTATAATTTTGAAAAATCCCTTACTTTTCTACAAAAACTCGCAAAGTTGGCGTTTCAAAGTTGATTTGTTTTGCAAAGCTGAAAATATTTTTCACATGATCATGTCACATGCTGATCATGTGACATGATCAGCAACCTGAACGCCGCCACTGGAGTTCCTCAGAGATGTTACTCTCCTTTTGCAGCAAATATCAGAAAATAAATAAAGCAAAATGTGCAGCATTATGACAGAATTTCCCCTGATTTTGATAAACAGCTGGATGGTGGTACAGTTGGTAGCGCTGCTGTCTTGCAGGAAGAAAGTTCTAGGTTGAAATCCTGACCTGCGTGGATTTCACACGTTCAGGTTCTCTCTGGGTACTCCAGCATCTCTGTAAAAGGCCGATAGGTGTGAGTGTTTGCATGTATGGTTGTGTGTCTCTGTGTTACCCTGAGATGGACTGTTTACCAATTGCTGCTGGCTAGTCTGAAGGAGCTGAGTGGGGGAGTTGCATTGGATGGCTGCGAAAGTTTGGAAACTGCAGCTCAGAGGAGGAGCTTTGTCCCCTAAGGCGGGGCTAAGTCCACCCAGCTGTTTCGAACAGTTGAATGGTTGCCATAGAGATTAAAGGATTTATCAAACATGTGTGAAAGAATCAAGGCAACACACCAGGTATGTTTTTGATTAGGAAATAACATTATAACACAATGAAAAGCTAAAAAAATAGATTTTACATAATACTGCCCCTTTAAAAATGACAATAAATAAATAAATACAAAAATTTTTGAAGTAATCTGAAGATCTTACCATATAACAGTTTTAAATGTAGAACATGATGGAAAATGCTTTCTAAATTTTAATGACATTTTAAACAGTTCTGTTAACTTTATTTATTAGTCTATATACAACAGAGAAGCTAATTTATTTTAGTTATTTTTTTTAGTTAATTTTAACTATGATTACAAACACCACTGGCACGTAGGCCGCCACATATGCAAAAAGTGGACAGGGGTCAAACAACTCTGGGCAAAAGTGAAGAGAATATTTCATCTGTTGAATATTAACATCACTAGGTGAGACTTCCAAGCCAGACTCTGATTTATTTTTGTAGAGTTTTACACTTTTAGATTTTAAAGTTGATTGTTGAAGTTAAGTCCCTCATTAAATCCTACTCACTAGGCTAAAATTTTCATAGTTATGTATTTATCTTTGCGATGGTAGAAAGTCGTCAAGTCGAAATCAGAGAT
>NW_006800241.1:477672-481272 GCF_000485575.1 Poecilia formosa | reverse complement strand
ATTAATTTTATTTTTAGTCTTTTATCCAACAGGGAGGCAAATTAATTTTATTTTTTTTTTTACTGTTTGACCAGGCATTCACCAATCAAGGGAAAACCACTTGAATCTGGTCTCTAACCCATGGATTGATGCATCTCTGCTAACATTCCCATATTTGCTTTGATAACTCAAGGAGCTAAAAGATGTTTAAAACTTCGGCTTGAAACTGAACAGAAAAAAGGCTTAAAAGAAATTAAAACCCTTAATTTAGCCAGAATCACCTTGAATAGATGATTCTGGAAGAAAAAAAAGCAGATATTAGAAGTCTGCTGAATGTCTGAGATGAAACTTTATTGATGGGATTGAAGCAGGCCAGTTCAAATGTGTTGCTGTGTGAGAGTAGAAGTTATTAAAGGTAACAGGAGACAAAGATCCGCCATCTCCTCCCATCTGCAGAGCAGATTTATTTACACCAGACTTATCAAGCAGAAACGAAAACATTCATAAACAAAAGAAAAAACACGACCGATTCTTATAATTTCACTGCTGCAATCAGATCATTCGATTTGACCTTAAAAAAAAAAAAGAAAACACAAAGTTTCCACCGGAGCGTTCTGTAGGCGTTCCGCTCTGCAGCGTCTCCCACCAGCAAACCAAGACATCGTGGAGGATTTTTAGAGGCCAGGAAGGTCTTGTAAAATTAAATAGGATTTTCTTCCAGGCTGGGGAATTTACCACAGGACTTTGCAAACCCAGCCGGCTTCTGTCACTGGTGTGTCTCACAGTGCCTGGGAGTTTGCCGTCTGGAAATGTGGGGCTTTATTGGGATCGGTCCCGCTTTGCACAGTGCCGCTTGCCCCGCTTCAGCAGCGCCTCACGGTACTGCTCATCAAACGCTTACATTGCAGCGATTGCTTATGCTGAACAACTTGCTTGGGAATGTTTAATGTCATTGATCTTAGTGCCTCGATTCCTGTGTGTAGCGCAGCATTTTATAACTCATCTATTTGGTTTGGAAACGCACTTATAGCTCTTCAGGATCTTACTCTGTGATGCTATGCACAACCTCTGGAAAGTCTCTCATCATTACTAAAGATGCTAGCTTAAAGACAATCCAGTTAGGACTGTTTCACCAACATATGAACCGAACCAAGAGTCGATTTAGCAAAACAGGATTCGTTATAGATGTGACCCAACATGCTAAGTTAAGTTTTCAACCTGAAAAGTTGGTTAAAGTGACCAGAGTTTAACATGGAGGCTACCAGAGGGTGAGATACAAGAGATAATCCAAACTACTAACAGATTTGTAACAATTCGATTTCTAAAACAGCAAAAAACTCAAAATTTATACTCAATATATTTCAACAGCTTAATGTTGTCAATGGTGCATTCTGTTTGTGCTTAGACGTTGAGTTTTCCATGTTTCGAACTGACGTTTTCCCGTTGGGAGAGTCTGGAGTCACAGCTGCTAGCTTAGACTTAAACATAGCAGCAAAACCTGCCTGTAAGCTGTAGCGAGAGATAATTTTTTACTAACTATTCACACAGTTTGTGACTCATTAAACCAGCGGTACAAAACTACTGTGAAACGTCTTTGTGAAAATGTTCTTTAAGTCTTTAACACAAAAAAAGAGAGAGAATTAACTCGTATTGCTAACGGTAGCTAGCGCTACGACATGTAGCAAATCTCACAGGTTGTTGAATTTGGAAGAGGAATCTGCTTGAATCGGGTTTGACGTCATTTCAAGCAAAATCTTTCAGATACCATGTCGATAGGAGGGGGGTACTAGCTGGCACTAATTAGCATCGAAAAGCTAATTTTGTTTTTATTAAACAAACCTTTCCTCTTGAGTGCCGTCAGTACAACTCACCGAGATTACTGGCATTATACAGCATTAGTTTACCTTTGTGTTATTTCTTATTTCATCCAGAGGAAGAGGTTCAGTGAAGTTTAATCAGNTAACATGGAGGCTACCAGAGGGTGAGATACAAGAGATAATCCAAACTACTAACAGATTTGTAACAATTCGATTTCTAAAACAGCAAAAAACTCAAAATTTATACTCAATATATTTCAACAGCTTAATGTTGTCAATGGTGCATTCTGTTTGTGCTTAGACGTTGAGTTTTCCATGTTTCGAACTGACGTTTTCCCGTTGGGAGAGTCTGGAGTCACAGCTGCTAGCTTAGACTTAAACATAGCAGCAAAACCTGCCTGTAAGCTGTAGCGAGAGATAATTTTTTACTAACTATTCACACAGTTTGTGACTCATTAAACCAGCGGTACAAAACTACTGTGAAACGTCTTTGTGAAAATGTTCTTTAAGTCTTTAACACAAAAAAAGAGAGAGAATTAACTCGTATTGCTAACGGTAGCTAGCGCTACGACATGTAGCAAATCTCACAGGTTGTTGAATTTGGAAGAGGAATCTGCTTGAATCGGGTTTGACGTCATTTCAAGCAAAATCTTTCAGATACCATGTCGATAGGAGGGGGGTACTAGCTGGCACTAATTAGCATCGAAAAGCTAATTTTGTTTTTATTAAACAAACCTTTCCTCTTGAGTGCCGTCAGTACAACTCACCGAGATTACTGGCATTATACAGCATTAGTTTACCTTTGTGTTATTTCTTATTTCATCCAGAGGAAGAGGTTCAGTGAAGTTTAATCAGGTTGCCATTCAACATGGCCGCCTGAATGACGAGCTTCCTCGTCATCTTTTCTCCAATCCGAAAAAACAAGGTTACAGTTTTGGATTTGGTTTTTCTAAGAGTCTCTATCTTCTGTCCCAACGGCATAAACCCAGCGTTTAGGTCGAACTAAGTATTAAATCTGACTCTCATTCTTCACAATTATGAAAATAAATGCACACGCTCACATTAAAGACACATTTACAAATGAAAAACAGCACTGCACTTGTGAGGGCAAACTGAGCTGCAAGTAAACCACTCACAGCTTTAAAACCTTCATTTTTACAAAGCTTTGAAACAGTAAAGAAAAATAAAAAAAACTCTTTAAAAAAATCGCAGTAATTTTGCTTTTGTTCCAAGAATACATCTTTTTCAGAGTTTACCAGAATATTCATACCATCTAAATTATCAACAAAATTTGATTTTAACCTAACCCTCCATCCAGTTTGTGTGAATCTCTTATTTCTGGATATTATTTGTCAGATTACATTTGTGCTACCGGTGCTTTCAGGCCAACATTAAGGCCTCCAGAGGCCTGGCCCGGTCTGAACTCCAAACTGAAGGACCGACCTAAACATGATTCTCGCGTTAGTCACGTCAGCGGTGACCAAGAATGCTCTGAGAGCGAGAAGCAAAAGCCGAAACATATCGACGGTTGTTGGTTTTTATTTGTACGGAAATCTGAGAGGACACATTTGCTCTCTCAAAACTTTTTGGCCTTTTTTTTATGAGCCCGAGCCAAACATTCAGCCCAGGATGCTCACTCTGTCAGTGCAGTAACTCAATATACGGGCCGATCTCGCGTATGCCAGCCTAACCGTGTTGCAAACACACGCTTTTAGCAATTACTTCTTGGAGCCACGTGTGTGTGTGTGTGTGTGGGTGTGTGTGTGTGTGTGTGTGTGTGGGTGTGTGTGTGTGTGTGTGTGTG
>NW_006800241.1:468610-477501 GCF_000485575.1 Poecilia formosa | reverse complement strand
TGTGGTAATGTAATATAGGGAGAGAATCTGAGCGTGCATTTCAGTTTAGTTTTGTCAGCTGTATGGCTTGGTGTTGGCTGAGAAGTCGTAAAGCTTGCCCTCCTTCCCCCTCCACTTCTCTCATCCCCATCTGTCCAGTAAGAGTGTCACATAAAGTCCAATCTTTATTAATCGTGCCGGTGCCAGATGGCGGATTTATGAAAGATGAAAGCGAGAGGACTAATCAGATTTCCAGTCCCGTTTGGGGAGCTTGAGTTTCCTCGTTCCTTAACACTTTCCCTGCTACGCCGAGCGTAACCCTAAACAGCGCTCCAAACAGGAAATTGCAGGAACGCCTGGCACCCTTTGTTGAGGTTTGTGCATCTGTGAAAGGGGGAGAGAGGGCGTGAAGGTCAGAGGTCACGGAGAAGAGCGTGGCATTGCAGTGACAACGTGACGGCAAAAACTCAGTTTATTTTACTGTCCAGATAGCTGAGTAAATTATTAGTTTTGCATATTTTAACCAAACTAAATTTTAACTACAAAGTGATTTTTTTCCCCATCTTTCCCTTTTACAAACTGTAGATCCCAGGTTTTGATTTCATGGAAAACCTTAAAACTGATTCGAAAACAGGTCACCAGTGGTGATAGTCTCACCGCTATAAACGTCTGTGGTTCCTTTCAGCCGAGAAGCCAACGCTCATTCTTTAGCTCGTCGTTTTCACAGAACAATGCAAGATAACAATGGTACACGGTTTGAATGACAGATAAAGTTGAATCTTATCAATAAACTACTTGCTAAACCGTCTTCAGCTGTAGATTAAGCATCTTAATTTGAGAGAAATCACATTTTTCCCAACAAAATATACATGTATCAGTCATAAATAAGAACTGGAATAAAAAATAAAGCTGAAATTAAATCTGTACTTGTTTAAATGCAAGCTAGCAGCACAGCGCAGCTAAGTGCTGCAGGAAGTTAGAAAAGTAAAACTTTGACATGCTTTACCCACTGGTGGCATCGGATTAGCAAAAAACAAACAACAAAACCAAGGTCTTATTATTTTCTCTTAAATAATCCAAACTAGTGAAGCTTTTTAAACATGTTCTTAACTACTAAGTAAGGAATCTGGTCTGTCTCAGTAAACGTCACCATGTGTTAAAGAGTTCAGTTGACTCAGTAACCATGTTGGGAAAAATGAATGCAGTGACTATTCAGTTTTCAGTGTTTTTGTTTATTAGAAACCCTGTGAGCTATTAAATATGCCGATTTTTTTTAGGTATATCCCACCGTTGTCTGCACGGGGAAGTCTGCTGAAGTTAATTTAATATCCCGCAAGGTTTCTTTTTGACTGCTTTAGAAAAACAGAGCATCTTCAGTCAGAGGCTTCTTCAAATGGGCTGTAACACAGGCTGCTACAGGAGATCCTTCCAGCTCACAGCTCATCACCGTCTACAAGAACTTTTTGAAGACTTTTGAGTTAATGCGAGCTACAGCAGCATTTCATTTCCCCTTTGGAGTCAATAAAGTATTTTTGAATTTGAATTTTTAAAGATTCATTTATGCACTGCTTAAATGAATGGCATTATGGCAGAAATATGAATGTGACTCAGGATCTCTCTCGTGACCTTTGACTCTTTATGCATTAAGGCGGACATTTTCCTGTACAAAGTTGATCATTATCAAATTTACAATTGAGATAACATTATTTTTAGCATAGTATTTAAAAATTTAACAATTGTTTTTCATGCAGATGTTTATTTACATTGGCTATAAAAGGAATACACAAAACTTCTTTTTTTTTTTTTACCATATTAACTATGTTAAAGTCAGTTTATATGGTTTGTTTCCTTTTAAGAATGTAAAGTTGCTGGAATATTTTCTTAGATTAAAACACAAGGCAGATAAAGAACTATTATAGAAGTTGATTCTGACATGGATCTTGTAATTAATTTGAACATAATGCAGGTTTATAAACCAAAAGTTTGATCTATTATCAACTTCATCCATTTGCTCTCAGCAAATAGCACAAAAAATAATAAGAAGAAATGAAGTAAAACAACAAAAACACTGACGCTCTGAGAGAGCCTCTCAGACTCTCTGGGTTGCAGATAAGGCATGTTTTATGCGTAGTTCATGTTTACAATCCATTTATATTTACATTTGTGCAGTTTAAAGCTACATTGGAACACGTTGAGGGAGAAGTGTAGAAAATTTGCACATCACAAAAACACTGACTGGTCTGACTTTTCTCTGCTGCCATGATGCGTCTTCAGGACTTAACCTGCTCACTCCGTCCATGTCCATGTCCATGTCCACGTCCATGTCCTGTCCACGTCCACGTCCATGTCAGTAATGTTTGCATTGATTTGTTGTTGCAGCGTCTTAACTGATTTTCTGCATAGAGTGCTTTAGAAAAGTATTCAGACCCATAGATTTTCTTCCACATTTTGCTGTATTACAAAACTCAGGGTATTTTAAGGAAACATAAACTCTTAGCCATTATTTTTGGTCTAGTTTCTATAATGCAAATATCTTAGTACACTTGAAATAAGACAAAACTAACTCATAAGTAACCTTTTAGTAAGATATAGGAGCTTGTTTTAAGTCAATACTTTTTGAAAAATGGGAAAAATGTTTTGAGAGAAATAATCTGCCAGTGGAACTAGAACTAACACTTCTTCCTCAGTATTGACTGAAAACAAGCCCATATGTCTTACTGAAAATTTACCTTTCGTTAGTTTTTATATGTTTCAAGTGAAATAAGATATTTGGACTAGAAACTAGACTAAAATTACTTGACAAGATTTCGCTTTTTTGCAACAAACCTAAACAAAGTTTTGATTGTGAAGTAAGAGGAAAATGATGAATTATTTTCAAAATGTAGTACGACTACATGTGTTCTGACTTCACGTTGGATACTTCCTGTAAACCACCATCCACTACAGGCTTTTTTGGCCGGATAGCTCCATGAACTTTGCTCCTGCAGCGACAGAATTTGTGTCTCGTTTGCAAAACCAGCTCAATTCCTGTAAGATTGGATCAATTTTGCACCTTCTATCAAAGTTTTCTGGTATGAGTTTCCCAACATTTATCTCCATCCTTCTACCTATCAACTCCAAATTGCTTCCCTGTGTTTCCATGCATCCACTGAGTTTTCCCCCATAGGAACAGTGTGCTCAGTGTCACGCAACACATTCCATGTTGCGATTGTTTTGGTCCCATCTGAGCCGAGCTCTTTGTTCGACATTCTTGCTACAGTACGGACATTTTACGACTTTCTTCCAACGACAACTTTCTTCGTTCCGTCCCCCAATTAAGGTCAGATTTGTGGAGTCAGCAGTCAGTGCAGGTCCTGTCAACAGCTCCACCCAGGGGGATGTGGTGAGAGGGGTCCAGAGGGCTGGGGGTCGTCAAATCCAGGCCTGGAGGTTCGGTGACCTGCAGCTCTCAGATGTGTGCCCGGTTCAACACACCTCAATCAAATGGCTGAACTACCTCCTCACCATGCATTCAAGTTCTCCAGAGTCCGGCTAATGGCCTCATTACTTGGCTCAGGTGTGTTGAAAGCGGAGGCACATCTGAAACCTGCAGGACTCTGGCCCTCCAGGTCCGGATTTGAGGGTTCCTGCCATAAAGGCCTGGGCTTTAAATTAGTAGTGGGACTCAATTCAGACTTTCTGTTGAGTCAGTTGGACGGTCTGTAGTTAATTAATTGAAGTATAAGTCAACAAAATAAGCAAAATTTTCAGTTAGAAGACCTTTTTTTTCTGCTAGGTTATTGAACGAACACACACATGAGCTGAACAATAACAATATTTATTGTTTTTAATGTTATTCAGGTTATTCACCAATCAGATTGGAGCAAAGTGCTGTTATACCTATTCATCTTTCGAGTAGTTCAGAAAACCCTAGATCATTCATAGAACATAATTAGAACTGTGGACGCTAACATTAGCATTGGGGACGTCTGTGCTAGTTGCTACATTTTTAGCACTGAGATGCTAGTTTAAGATAAGATAAACCTTTTTTAGTCCCACAGTAGAAAATTTAAGCTGTACAACAAAAACGAGACATTAATAAGAAAGAACAACAGAAATTAATAACATACAAAACAGAACAGTGTACAAAAGAACACCATACAAGCTAAATTTAAGCTATAAAGATAGTCTTGATTAGCTTTGCTGATAGGCTAACTCCTTTTAGCACAATAGTTTTCTCCAGCGTCCAATAAGATCTTTTTTTTTTTTTTTTAGCAAAAATTAGCCGCCTGTGGGATGAGACATCCATTGTTGCTGGCGGATGTCGCTTGTGCGTTGGATTTATGGACATACCAGAAACACTTGAATTTAAAGGTTCCAGTCAGAACCATTTGTATGTTAAATATATATATATATATATATATATATATATATATTTTTTTTTTGTTGAAAACTATTTGCCGTTTTCCTTCGACTTCGTGATCATGCATTACTTTATCTTGCTCTGTCACAGGAAATCCCAATAAAATACATGTACGTTTGTATCGTGACGAAATGTGAAAATGTTTGGAAGACCAGTTGTGATGTGCCTGTGTGGGGTGAGAGTGTGACCCTCCCAGACCAGAAATATCTTCTGCCATGTGTGACGTTTGTTTTCTTCTTACACACACATGTGGGTTTTGCTTGTGGCAGAATGTATAATTTTTGCCTGTCTCTTGTGTGTGTGTGTGTGTGTGTGTGTGTGTTAAACAGGGTGGTGCAGCCTTTCGAAGGCTATAACAAAAGGCCCAAATGAAAGTCTTGTCCATGTTTCAGGAGTGAGTGATGACTTTGGCAGAGGCTCTGCAGATAAAACACTTTCAACTGAGCTCAGGGCCAGAACTAAAAGCAAACAGCTGTGCTCCTCTCTCTCTCTCTCTCTCGCTCTCTCTTTTCGCACTTATTTCCAGCCATACGCTGTCATTCTTCTTCTCCTTTCCCCTCCCTCTTACTTCTTCTATCCCTCCGTTCGCTTTATTTACCTCTGAGTTTCTCTCTTGACAAGCCGCCACGTTAGTTGGCCTCGCTCCACTCTACACCGATATCACTAATGTCTTTGTCCTTTCAGTTCTTCCTTCTTTTGTTATTTTTCTCCACACCAAGGTACTAACTGAACTCCTATGTTTTTGTAAAACGAACACTAACAATAGTTACTTTTTTTATTTTATTTCTCTCGGCTTGTTTTTCTCCTCCCCTCTTCCTGCTGTTTAATAGGTGGAACTCCCCACAGTACCAAAACCTTGTGCACAACATCATCAAATATTATGGCCACGCTTAATTGAAACTACGCAGCCGAGCGTGTGACTGCATGTGGGTTATTTTATGTTGGCCTTGTTGAATATTTTAAGTGGACTGGAGAAACGGCGGACTGGATTTTTTATTTTAAATTTTTTGTGGCAACGCAGCTCGACGTTTAGGGTTTTTTTTCCTCAGCAGAGAGAAACAAACTCTTTACGCCTTCCAAGGGTTTCAAGAGCAGGCGTCATCAGAACCAGACCGACCGTGAACTGACCTCAGTGCGGTGACGAGGCCAAGGTCAGAGCGCCGATAACTTTACGTCAAATGTTAGCGGAAGCGTCAGAAACAGGCATACGAAAAGGAGACGAAAACAGTTTTGGTAATCGTGATATATTGAAATATTTCAAGAAAAAAAAAATTGGATTTAGCCATCTTTATTTCAAGCCAGACATAAACATAATCACGTGTTTTAGTTGGGTTGTTGTCCAGGCGTTCACGCTGCGGTTCTCTTGTTTTTTTGTTGTTTTTTTTCGTGCAGGTACGTGTACCACAGCTCCAAGTGGATGGTGGCGGGAAACGCGGACTCCCCGGTGCCGCCGCGGGTTTACATCCATCCGGACTCTCTGGCTTCAGGAGACACCTGGATGAGGCAGGTGGTCAGCTTCGACAAGCTCAAGCTCACCAACAACGAGCTGGACGACCAGGGACACGTAAGGAAACGTCTTTCTTTATTTTTTTAAAGCCCCCACGTCACCCGGTGCGCAGTGTTGCATCATTCATGCGGTTTGAGTCAATATGGTGCGGCTCCCCTTTTACAACCCTAAGAATACGTTCATCTTTTGTTGCATCAGCATAATCTAAAAAAACATAATGAATAAAAAATATCTTTATTTGAGAATTTTTATTTTGTTTTTTTTTATAAAACATGTTAACAATTCATAAAGTTTTTAGTTTTTGATTTTTTTTTTGTTTTGTGTTATTTTTTTTACTGTAACTTCAACATAATTGAAACAGTTTTTAATTTAATTTAATTAATTTATAATTTACTTATTCAAGTTAGTCAAAGTTTCTAGTAAATCCAGACAGCAATTCCATTAAATTCACATTTAAAAATACTTTATTGATCCTGAAGGGAATTTCAGTGTTACTGTGACTCATATTAATTCAAAATTATTCAAAGAGTTGTTGTAGTTAGTGATGGCTGTGGGCAGGAAGGGACTTCTGCAGCAGTCTGTGTTGCGGGTAATTTGAAGACACTCTGTTTTTCAATGGGAGTCTCATTGAGATGCTTGTCTGGGTTGACAGTCATTGTCGTTTTTGATAGTACTATTATTATAACTCAGGATTTCCTATTTCCTCAATTCTTTTATGCCCTGTTCAAAAAGGGAAACACAAGAGAACAGTTAAGTCAGACTTATGTGTCTTTAAATAGGTAAAACAAACAAAAAAAAAGAGCTGAAAATGGGTTGGAAGGCTTAAAAATGTCCAGAAAGCCATATTTCATTTCATTTCATTACCAAAACACAAATGAGGCGAAACTCACTTTCTGCACCTTTAGTGCAGTCGCACTGCAAATGTTTTGCAGTGCGACTGCACTAAAGGCTTTTTATCTCCTGCAGAATAAAACAGCGGTGAAGCTTAGGCCTAAAATGGTCTGATTCTGGTTTAGTTAAATTAAAATTAACTGTCCTGAAGTGGGGTGGGGAGGGAAGAATGCCACAGCAGAGTTTTCTACATGTTCTGCCTCTCTGTGGCTCTACGTCAGACCACAGCGTCCCGCTTCACCCGACGGACTTTTGCTCTTCAACGTTCAAGCTGTGATTTTCATTTTCGTTCCCTTTTGAGTCTCACATGGTGCCGGAGCTGGGTTAGCCATCCTTGGATGGAAATGTTTCTTTTTTTTGATGCATTTGCATGAAAGGAAACTTGAAAGGGAATATCTTGGTGAACCCGTTGCGTTCATGACTCACGCGGCCGTGAGACTTGCTCAAAATCGATTTTCTCTCTTCTGTGCCACACGCCGCCCTCCCACGCTCTTTTCTCTTTTTTGAAGTCCGCGTCTTGTACGGGAAACATATTAGAAGTCTGGAATTTGAACCAGTGTGCTGAATTTAATACATAATATTTATTCCCTTCAAGCAGCACAAGGATTTTGTTATAAAACGGTTCGGGTAAAGGCACATAATGACTGAAGTTGATTTGTACTTCACTCAAGCAGCGACGCAGCTAGAACTCGAAGTCTCACCGCAATACGCCTGATTTACTGCCTCGCTCGCAGGCAGCCAGTTACAAAGGTAGTCAGCTGAATTGAGTTTCTTAGTGGTTCTTGGCCGCTCCGAATGGATAATGTGGGTTTAAAGGTGCAATATTTAACCGTAATGCACCAAGTAAAATCATCAGCTCTTTGATTTACTGCTTCATGTATCTAATCAGGCAAAGCGACTCAAACGGCTCCGTTACCGAAGACAATCGGGACCCTGTTCGCATTTTGCGCCGACCGGGATCCTCGGTGATCTGGTTGCCAAGAGAACAGCACCAGACGCGGCTGATCAGTGCACATTCACAGGCGGTCCGTCTGCTGCAGCAGGATCCACATCAGGTTCTGGCAGTCAGAACGCAAATGAGTCCTGGACTGGATTAGAGAACCGCATACCGACCCGATGTGACTGCACTCATTCTGTGGAGTTACAGACAGGACGGTTTCTTCTTCTTCTCCTGAATTAAAAATAAAAGCATTTATCCATCCCTGAGAATAAACTGAAGAAACAAACGGCCCAGTCAAAGTGCAGTTCGCATCTGATTTTATGACTTTCAGGAATTGAAAATATGGGAACTTATCCACATTTTCATTTAAGTTGTCCTCTGTTTGTGTTGTCATCCATGTTATTTGGTGAATCAAAGTAAGAGCGTTTGCACTGATTAGACCTCAGTCACCTACTAGCCCACATTAACTGATCAATATGACTGGAATGTATTGGAATCAATTGCATTGATCTGAGCTGAAATTGGATGGAAATGGTTTGAATATGAACTGGAACTGTTTGTCTTCTGGTTTGTCCTCAGATTAAAAATGCTTTCAATTGTCGCTTTATGAATAAACTTTAGGTAAAGGTAATCAAATTGTGCATGCTACGTTTGCTACGTCTGTAATTTATTTTTAAAGACAATTTCTTAAATGATCCTAAATAATATATGTTAAAAAAAGGTTTCTTTTACATATTTGTTGAAACTGTCACCATGTCATGACATGACTGTTAGAAATATCAAGCTCCTCTGCCATCTCACAGTTCTACTGTTGCAGAAGAAATGCACGACTCCTGACAAAAACAACCAACCAGAGCCAGGAGGAGGGCCTTAGCGCTGTCAGTCATGCTCATGTATGCGCTGGTAAATGTACTAGTGGCAGAGAAACAGCTTACAGTTACAGTAAAATCATTTATCCGCATTCATTGGTGGCCATGCTAACTAGCCTAAGCATTCACAATAGGCTATGCTAGCTGCAGCACAGCAGAGCAAGGTGTAAGTAGCGCAAACAAGAGGGTGATTGAAACAACCAATCAGAGCCTCTTGGCTCTGATTGGTTGTTTGTGCCACTTACACCTCGCTCTGCTGTGCTGCAGCTAGCATAGCCTATTGTGAATGCTTAGGCTAGTTAG
>NW_006800241.1:466833-468459 GCF_000485575.1 Poecilia formosa | reverse complement strand
TATATATAAGTTACATCCTGTAACTTTAGAGCATGTCCACAAGTGGTCATATAATTCTAAGTCAACTTAATGAAAAAATAGGTCATGCTTTCAGTTTCACTTTGAGATTCAAGTATCCAGAATCCTGAGGTGAGTGAAGGTGAGTGTCAGATTAAGTCCTAGTTTTGTTAGGTGATTGCCAGGATGTTTGAGTCGACGTGGTGTTTATTTTGTGGTGGGTGTGTGCTATGTACTGCAGCTTATGTCAAAAGTAATCAAAATAATACTCAAAATAATATTAATCTTGTCTGTTCATTCTATGTCTTCTTACATTTCGAATTATGTTTTTGAGTAATTATGCTTTTAAAATGGAATTACTGAAAACTAATCATCGTCAGTGCATCATATGTTACAAATTGTATCTAGAAAATCAATCAAACATGCGGTGTGACATTCATTTCAAAAATATTTTGCATTACACAACTCTGTTATAAAAATAGTCTCCCTCCTGTAAAGCCTGTGGTACATCTGCAGTCTGTGGTAAAACCTTTAAATTTTATCACACAATCCCAAACTACAGGAGACGTTTCTTGACAATTTGCCAGCCAAGACATAAATAATCCCCTTTCTAAAAAGGAAAAAAAAGACCCTGCTTCTGTTGGCATGTCGGATGATTCATGACACTTACTTTATGCTGCCTGTTTCTCATGATACCGACTTTTCAAGGAACCCGCAATTCACAAAGAAAAGTCGAACAAGGATCGGTGGGACTTCCCACACAGGGAGCTTCCAAATTCATTTCCTTTAGCCCCTAAACACCCACCGGGAAAAACACAGAGTTTAAACGAAACAGCAGGAGAGGAAAAAAAAAAAAAAAAAAAGACACACTTCCAACCAGCGACCATATGTTATTACATATGTCACCACCGAGCTGATGTGATCATCTGCAGGGCCCCGACGGAGCCGGGACCTTCCCAGAACACATTAAACCGGATGCTGCCATTTTGTTGCAGCGCTGGAAATGTCTCCTCTCGGCGCCGTCCGGACGTCGTGTGTGACTGCAGTTCCCACCGAGACGACGGCTAACATGTAGCCGTAACGTCCATAAACGTGACATCTCTTTGCTGTGTTCCCTTCTGTGGTGTTAGACATGCTACATCTGATTTTGATCAAATGAACCCACCCAAAAAAAGGAACAATGATTGCCAAGTAAACATCAATAGTCTTTGGTGTTCCTATAGAAGTGGATGTAATACCTAAGCCACTCCAGCAGGTGGCTAAGACGCTTACAGAAACGGCATCAAGATTCAAAAGAAGCTAACGCTAAATGTCTATGCTAAAGGTTCTAGCAAAACAATTGTAGCTCAACTTTTGTTTGGTACTGCTGATAATTTCCTCTCAGTAATTCAGCTTACAAAAGAATTTCAATGGAAACAAAGGAAGGGTAATGTGAGACAGGAGGAAATAAATTCAATAAAAATAGAAAATAAAAATAAAAATCTGATTGTTGTGGCTTCTAGCACAGAGCAACAATGAGCATGTGCAAACCAGCATCCATAAATGGATGAATATATATATATATAAAAATTCCCCTCTCACCCTCCATGGGTGGTCTCTTTCATCCTCTGAGCTCGGGTCCTCTACCAG